>NC_053022.1:369382949-369682949 GCF_003073215.2 Triticum urartu | reverse complement strand
TAACGCCTTAAGCAAGATGACATGATGTAGAGGGATAGACTCATGCAATATGAAGAAAACCCCATCTTGTTATCCTCGATGGCAACAATACAATACGTGCCTTGCTGCCCTTACTGTCACCGGGAAAGGACACCGCAAGATTGAACCCAAAGCTAAGCACTTCTCCCATTGCAAGAAAGATCAATCTAGTAGGCCAAACCAAACTGATAATTCGAAGAGATTTGCAAAGATAACCAATCATACATAAAAGAATTCAGAGAAGATTCAAATATTATTCATAGATAGACTTGATCATAAACCCACAATTCATCGGTCTCAACAAGCACACCGCAAAAAGAAGATTACATCGAATAGATCTCCACAAGAGAGGGGGAGAACATTGTATTGAGATCCAAAAAGAGATAAGAAGCCATCTAGCTACTAACTATGGACCCGTAGGTTTGAGGTGAACTACTCACACTTCCTAGGAGGGGCTATGGTGTTGATGTAGAAGCCCTCCGTGATCGATGCCCCCTCCGGCGGAGCTCCGGAACAGGCCCCAAGATGGGATCTCGTGGATACAGAAAGTTACGGCGATGGAATTAGGGTTTTGGCTCCTGTTCTGATCGTTTGGGGGTACGTGGATATATATATATATATATATATATATAGGAGGAAGGAGTACTTCAGTGGAGCAACAGGGGGCCCACGAGGGTGGAGGGCGCGCCTGGTGGGGGTGGGCGCGCCCCCCTACCTCGTGGCCTCCTCTTTTGTTTCTTGACGTAGGGTCCAAGTCTCCCGGGTCTTGTTCGTTGAGAAAATCACGTCCCCGAAGGTTTCATTCTGTTTGGACTTTGTTTGATATTCCTTTTCTTCGAAACCCTAAAACAGGCAAAAAACAACAATTCTGGGCTGGGCCTCTGGTTAATAGGTCAGTCCAAAAAATAATATAGAAGTGGATAATAAAGCCCAATAATGTACAAACAGTAGATAATATAGCATGGAGCAATCAAAAATTATAGATACGTTGGAGACGTATCAAGCATCCCCAAGCTTAATTCCTGCTCGTCCTCGAATAGGTAAATGATAAAAACAGAATTTTTGATGCGGAGTGCTACTTGGCATAATTTTAATGTAATTCTTCTTAATTGTGGTATGAATATTCAGATCCGAAAGATTCAAGACAAAAGTTCATATTGACATAAAAATAATAATACTTCAAGCATACTAACAAAGCAATTATGTCTTCTCAAAATAACATGGCCAAAGAAAGTTCATCCCTACAAAATCATATGGTTTAGTCATGTTTCATTTTCTTCACACAAGAATGCTCTCATCATGCACAACCCCGATGACAAGCCAAGCAATTGTTTCATACTTTAGTAATCTCAAACCTATAAACTTTCACGCAATATATGAGCGCGAGCCATGGACATAGCACTATAGGTGGAATAGAATATAATGAGGGGGGTTATGTGGAGAAGACAAATGAGGAGAAAGTCTCACATCAACGAGGCTAATCGATGGGCTATGGAGATGCCCACCGATTGATGTTAATGCAAGGAGTAGGGATTGCCATGCAACGGATGCACTAGAGCTATAAATGTATGAAAGCTCAACAAAAGAAACTAGTGGGTCCAACTTGCTTGCTCACGAAGACCTAGGGCACTTGAGGAGGCCCATTGTTGGAATATACAAGCCAAGTTCTATAATGAAAATTCCCACTAGTATATGAAAGTGACAAAACAAGAGACTCTCTAACATGAAGATTATGGTGCTACTTTGAAGCACAAGTGTGGCAAAGGATAGTAACATTGTCCCTTCTCTCTTTTTCTCTTATTTTTTATATGGCCTTTCTCTTTTTTATGGCCTTTCTCTTTTTTTGGGCCTTTATTTTTTATGGCCTTTCTCCCTTTATATATATATATATATTCCTCACTTGGGACAATGCTCTAGAAAATGATGAGCATCACACTTCTATTTATTTACAACTCAATGATTACAACTCGATACTAGAACAAAGTATGACTCTATATGAATGCCTCCGGCGGTGTACCGGGATATGCAATGGACCAAGAGTGACATGTATGAAAGAATTATGAACGGTGGCTTTGCCACAAATACTATGTCAACTACATGATCATGCTAAGCAATATGACAATGATGAATGTGTCATGATGAACAGAATGGTGGAAAGTTGCATGGCAATATATCTCGGAATGGCTATGGAAATGCCATAATAGGTAGGTATGGTGGCTGTTTTGAGGAAGATATAAGGGGGTTTATGTGTGAAAGAGCGTATCATATCACGGGATTTAGATGCACCAGCGAAGTTTGCGCCAACACTCAATGTGAGAAAGGGCAATGCACGGTACCTAAGAGGCTAGCAAGGATGGAAGGATGAGAGTGCGTATAATCCATGGACTCAACATTAGTCATAAAGAACCCACATACTTATTGCAAAAATCTACAAGTCATCAAAAACCTCGGTACTATGCGCATGCTCCTAGGGGGATAGATTGGTAGGAAAAGACCATCGCTCGTCCCCGACCGCCACACATAAGGAAGACAATCAAATGACACCTCATGTTTCAAATTTGTTGCATAACATTTACCATACGTGCATGCTACGGGACTTGCAAACTTCAACACATGCATTTCTCAATTTCACAACTACTCAACTAGCATGACTTTGATATTATTACCTCCATATCTCAAAACAATCATCAAGCATCAAACTTCTCTTAGTATTCAAAACACTCTTAAGAAAATTTTACTAATCTTGAATACCTAGCATATTAGGATTTTAAGCAAATTACCATGCTATTAAGAATATCAAAATAATCTGAGTGAGGCATGAGATATCAATAGTTTCTATAAAACAAATCCACCACCGTGCTCTAAAAGATATAAGTGAAGTAATAGAGCAAAATTATATAACTCAAAAGATATAAGCGAAGCACATGGAGTATTCTAACAAATTCGAAATCATGTATGGCTCTCTCAAAAGGTGTGTACAGCAAGGATGATTGTGTTAAACTAACAAGCAAAGACTCAAATCATACAAGACGCTCCAAGCAAAACACATATCATGTGGCGAATAAAAATATAGCTCCAAGTAAAGTTACCGATAGAAGTAGACGAAAGAGGGGATGCCTTCCAGGGCATCCCCAAGCTTTGGCTTTTAGGTGTCCTTAGATTATATTGGGGGTTCCATGGGCATCCCCAATCTTAGGCTCTTGCCACTCCTTGTTCCATAATCCATCGAATCTTTACCCAAAACTCGAAAACTTCACAACACAAAACTTAAAGTAGAAAATCTCGTGAGCTCCGTTAGCGAAAGAAAATAAAAGATCACTTCAAGGTACTGTAATGAACTCATTCTTTATTTATATTGGTGTTATACCTACTGTATTACAACTTCTCTATGGTTTATAAACTATTTTACTAGCCATAGATTCATCAAAATAAGCAAACAACACATGAAAAACAGAATCTGTCAAAAACAGAACAGTCTGTAGTAATCTGTAGCTAGCGCAAGATCTGGAACCCCAAAAATTCTAAAATAAATTTCTGGACGTGAGGAATTTATCTATTAATCATCTTCAAAAAGATTTAACTAAATATCACTCTCCAAATAAAAATTACAGCAGTTCTCGTGAGTGCTAAAGTTTCTGTTTTTTACAGCAAGTTCAACAAGACTTTCCCCAAGACTTCCCAACGGTTCTACTTGGCACAAACACTAATTAAACACAAAAAAACAACAAAAAAATAGGCTAGATAAATTATTTATTACTAAACAGGAGCAAAAAGCAATAAATAAAAATAAAATTGGGTTGCCTCCCAACAAGCGATATCGTTTAACGCCCCTAGCTAGGCATAACAATCACGAATAGATCAAGGTATTGCCATCTTTGGTAGGCAATTATTCAATGAGGCATCTACCATCTTTAGGAATTTCTTTCTTTTTATTGATTATCAAACTTTTAGGCACAAGATCGAAAAATTCATTTGTAACAAATGGTTCCTTAATGATAGCAAAAAGATTGGGATGAACACTTATAGATTTGAGATTCGCATTTTCCTTACTAGATGATTCACCCTTATTTTTAGGAACGTACATAAGCTTGGAAACTTTAGTGGAAGGACTTGGAGTATTCTTTATGGAAGAAAAAGCGGTTCCCAAGTTGGTAATAATATTCTCAAGTTTATCGATCCTAATGGAATCGTGATTTATTTGCTCATTAACTATGGGTTCCTTTTCTTTAATATCTTTCAAAGTAACTCCTACTTTAGATCCATATTGAGAGATTCGGCTGTGGATCTTTTTATCCAAATTTTCAATTAACTCTACGGTAGAAACCTTATTTTCAATAATCTCAAGCCTTTGCCTTACATGATCCAAAGTTAATATAGTTCCATTAACCAAGAGAGGGGGTGAGCCAAGTAAATCTAACATAGCATTATAAGAATCAAAAGTATGGCTATCCAAAAAGTTCCCTCCGGTAATAGTATCAAGAACATAACGGTGCCAAGGAGTAATGCCCACATAAAAATTGCGAATGAGAATGGTAGTAGATTGCTTCCTAGTAGATCTATTTTGAGCATTGCAAATTCTATACCAAGAATCTTTTAGATTTTCACCCTCCCTTTGCTTAAAATTTAGAATTTCATTCTCGGGAGACAACGAAGAAGATAAGGGGCTAGCCATAACGACAAGCAAACAAACTAACACACAAGCAAACAAAAAGCAAGCAGGCAAAAAGAGGCAAATAGAGAGGGAGGATAGAGAGAGAGGGGGGGAGAATAAAACGGCAAGGGTGAAGTGGGGGAGAGAAAAATGAGAGGCAAATGGCAAATAATGTAATGCGGGAGATAAGGGTATGTGATGGGTACTTGGAATGTTGACTTTTGCGTAGACCTCCCCGGCAACGGTGCCAGAAATCCTTCTTGCTACCTCTTGAGCACTGCGTTGGTTTTCCCCAAAGAGGAAGGGATGATGCAGCAAAGTAGCGTAAGTATTTCCCTCACTTTTTGAAAACCAAGGTATCAATCCAGTAGGAGGCTACACGCGAGTCCCTCGCACCTGCACAAAACAAATAAATCCTCGCAACCAACGCAAATAGGGGTTGTCAATCCCTATAGGGACACTTACGAGAGTGAGATCTGATAGATATGATAAGATAATATTTTGGTATTTTTATGATAAAAGATGCAAAGTAAAATAAAGGCAAAGTAAATAGCAAAGGAAATAACTAAGTAGTAGGAGATCAATATGATAAAGATAGACCCCGGGGCCATAGGTTTCACTAGTGGCTTGTCTCAAGAGCATAAGTATTCTACGGTGGGTGAACAAATTACCGTTGAGCAATTGACAGAATTGAGCATAGTTATGAGAATATCTAGGTATGATCATGTATATAGGCATCACGTCCGAGACAAGTAGACCAACTCCTGCCTGCATCTACTACTATTACTCCACTCATCGACCGCTATCTAGCATGCATCTAGAGTATTAAGTTAAAAGCAGAGTAACGCCTTAAGCAAGATGACATGATGTAGAGGGATAGACTCATGCAATATGAAGAAAACCCCATCTTGTTATCCTCGATGGCAATAATACAATACGTGCCTTGCTGCCCTTACTGTCACCGGGAAAGGACACCGCAAGATTGAACCCAAAGCTAAGCACTTCTCCCATTGCAAGAAAGATCAATCTAGTAGGCCAAACCAAACTGATAATTCAAAGAGATTTGCAAAGATAACCAATCATACATAAAAGAATTCAGAGAAGATTCAAATATTATTCATAGATAGACTTGATCATAAACCCACAATTCATCGATCTCAACAAGCACACCGCAAAAACAAGATTACATCGAATAGATCTCCACAAGAGAGGGGGAGAACAATGTACTGAGATCCAAAAAGAGAGAAGAAGCCATCTAGCTACTAACTATGGACCCGTAGGTTTGAGGTGAACTACTCACACTTCATCGGAGGGGCTATGGTGTTGATGTAGAAGCCCTCCGTGATCGATGCCCTGAAAGTGCGTTATATCGACTAGAGGGGGGGGGGTGAATAGGCGATTTTTATGAAATTCTTCACTGAGGAATTTGCCGGTGAGGAAATTCCTTAGCGAAGAACTACTAGCAGCGGAATAAGTACTCAAAAGTAAACATAACAGAATACAAGCATAGTCATCATGATGAAATGAAGACAGGCACAGAGTACAGGAAGCGTAATCACAGGATAACACAAGATGAAGACAAACAGACTGAAGAAATTGAACTGAGGAAATTGAGAAAGTCTTCAGTCAAAGTCTTCAAACATAGATATGAACAAACACACAACACAGTTATGAGGAAATGAAAGAGTTGAGGAAATAGAACCAGTAAGCTTGGTGAAGACAATGATTTGGTAGACCAGTTCCAACCGCTGTCTCAGTTGTACGTCTGGTTGGAGCGGCTGAGTATTTAAACTCGAGGACACACAGTCCCAGACACCCAGCCCTAAACACGCAGCTCAGGACACCCAGTCCTCACCGTATTCTCCTTGAACTAAGGTCACACAGACGTCATCCAATCACTCGTGGTAAGTCTTCAGGTGACTTCCAAACCTTCACAAACTTGGTCACTCGGCAATCCACAATTCCTCTTGGATGCTCTAGACCATGACGCCTAACCGTCTGGAAGAAGCACAGTCTTCAAAGGTAACAAGCGTCGGATCCACGCAGGATCAATATCTTCAGTGATGCTCAATCACTTGGGGTTTGTAGGTGTTTGGGTTTTGGGTTTTTGGTTTTTCCTCACTTGATGATTTTCGCTCAAAGTCCTCAGAGGATGGGTTGCTCTCAAATGACAAGTGTCAGTTTCTCTCAGAGCAGCCAACCAGCTAGTGGTTGTAGGGGGCGGCTATTTATAGCCTAGGGAGCAGCCCGACATGATAAGACATAAATGCCCTTCAATGATATGACCGTTAGGTGGATAGATATTTTGGGACAGCTGGCGCATAGCACAGCAACGGTCGGAATTTTGAGTAGTAAAATCCTCAGGGCTATCATGTTCCTCACTGTGTAGGCAATCCGCACTGGCGAATTCCTAACTCCTCAGTCAGGACAAATTCCTCAGAGACCAGAAGAACTTCGCCTCTGTCATTGAAGAAATTGACTGAACTGTATGAGATTTCCAATGGCTTCACTCGAAGGGATTGGTAGGTGTAGGATTTTGAGTTGAGCATCACATGGAAATTTTTCCTTAGTATTTCCTCGACCCCCTTTAATAGTACGGTGTTTCCTATGACTCAAGAAAGAGAAAAAACAAAACTATGAAAACGAAAGTCTTCAAGCTTCATATTCCTCGCATGAATATCAAGTCTTCCCGGACACACCAATTTCTTCACTTTCAAAGTCTTCATGAAAGTCTTCAGAAATACCAAAATCTTCAGTCGAAGATATTCATTTTTAGGGGCCGACTTTTCCTGTAAATATCAAACTCCTCATAGACTTATAGACCTGTGTACACTCACAAACGCATTAGTCCCTTAACCTATAAGTCTTCAATACACCAAAATCACTAAGGGGCACTAGATGCACTTACATGCCCCCTCCGGCGGAGCTCCAGAACAGGCCCCAAGATGGGATCTCGTGGATACAGAAAGTTACGGCGATGGAATTAGGGTTTTGGCTCCTGTTCTGATTGTTTGGGGGTATGTGGATATATATAGGAGGAAGGAGTACGTCGGTGGAGCAACAGGGGGCCCACGAGGGTGGAGGGCGCGCCTCCTCTTTTCTTTCTTGACGTAGGATCCAAGTCTCCCGGGTCTTGTTCGTTGAGAAAATCATGTTCCCGAAGGTTTCATTCCTTTTGGACTCCGTTTGATATTCCTTTTCTTCGAAATCCTAAAACAGGCAAAAAACAACAATTCTGGGCTGGGCCTCCAGTTAATATGTTAGTCCCAAAAATAATATAAAAGTGGATAATAAAGCTCAATAATGTCCAAAACAGTAGATAATATAGCATGGAGCAATCAAAAATTATAGATACGTTGGAGACGTATCAAAGAGGAAGAGGAAGAGGGATGAGGACGAAGTCGAGGACGTGGACTCGGACTCCGAGTAGGTGGCAGTGTCGTCGCTCATGCTGGTTCTACTGTAGTGTCAAGCGGACTAGTTGCTTAGTTTATTTTCAAGGGTGTGTTGTGCTGAGGCCCCAGCAGAACTATGTTTATGTTCTTTCTCGTTATTTGAACTCTTTAGTACGCACAGTAGTACTAGTACTATGTCTTACTACTGTTCTTCATGCAGTTGGTACTACTGCTCGTATCTTCGTGTTCCTACTGTACTTAATACGTTCATACTAGTAGTATAATTTGGGTCAGTCGATTTGTGAAAGAAGTTCAACGAAGCGAAGGAAGAAGACCACAGAGAAGCTACCCCAGTATCTATATTAGGGTGGCAGGGTGCCCATGATCTATCTTATGAGTGTTGGGTGTGGAATGCAGTTTGCCGGAGAAAATGAATCGTGCCCGGGGTTAAACGGATGGCGGGAGTGGGGTGGAGCATGGCGGTGGCAGGCGGTTCAGGGGAGGGCGCGGCGGCGGCAGGCGGTTAGGCGTGTGGCAGGCTGAGAAGATGAATCGTGCATCAATTTCGAAGGTTGAAGAAGCCCTTCTAGCCATCCATGTTGCATTAAATGGCTCACAAGAGTCGACTGACCCAAATTGCTGCTTCAGATTGCAGGATCCACATGGCATTCAAGGTCTCGAAGGTAGATTCCGTGTCCGCACCCAGTTTGCGGGCTCGACGCGCGCGCGACCGGCTTCCGCCATGACATCCACCATGCGCGCCTCCTCCACGCGGGCAGAGATGACAATGACACACTAGTTCCTCCTCGCCGGCGTGCTGGAGCATGCGATCGTCCTCCTCTTAGTACGCTGCGTGCATAGACGCGGCTCCACCAGCTACTCGCGTGCTTGGCAGCGTGGCGGCATCGCGAGGAGGGACTGTAGATGACATGAGCGGGCGAGTCTTCGGCTTCATGGCACAGGGATGGCGGCGACACGGTGGTGATGGGTGAGAAATTGTTGGCCGGAGCAGGCGGGCGCCAGCATGTGCAACGGCGGCGGCATATTGATGAGTGCGCATATGGGAGCTTAGTTTAATTTTATATAGGGTTGGTCAAACTTAAAATAAAACCGTACTAGTACATGTAAACATTAGACTTAGGTAGCGCTTTTATTAGTTACCACAACCATGATACGGAATCATGTGCAAGAGCGTGAACCGCAGCCGCGCGGTCGATCGAACGGTGCGTCACCGTGTCGCGCTCGAAGGACATCCACCAAACCTTTTTGTGTGTGTGAAAACAATCCCCGAATATTACTCAACTTTTTTCCTAGAAAAGTTCTTGATGCTACAATATTTCCATATATTTGAATATAGCTCCAGTTCGTGTTTATTTGGATTTGGACGTTTTAGGTGCGCCCTAGTTTTTTTAATACTGATTTTGTGTGTGTGACTGAGAGAGAACGTGTGTATCTATCCATATGTGTGTTGTGGCGAAAGGGCAATGTGGAGACGGTGTGCGTGTGATAGAGACATAGAGAGGTGTGAATCTGCAAATGATCATGCATGAGTGAGACATAGACAGATGGCGATACGTTGTGTATACATGAGAGAACGGTCTTCGATTTTACTTGTGTGTGTGTGTGTGTGTGAGAGAGAGAGAGGAGCATCCGTAACACAACAACCATCTCTCTCGATTCGCTCGTCCCTCGCACGATCGCATGTAACACATGCATCAACATGCACATTTTGACACCCTCATCCGGCCCCTGCCCACCTCAAGGCCTGCACATCGCTCTCTATCTCGCACGCACAATCTATTCGTGAATACCCTGTTTAGCATGTAGCTTTCCGTCACATACACACACATTTCTCTCATTAGGTTTGTTTTCTCTCAATATCTGACACACACACACCCACACACCCACACACACACACACATCACACAACACACACACACCCCTCCCCCGAGCACACAATTCATCCCCATCCAAGGTTATATGGCAACCACTCCCGCTTGTGCTTCTCTGCACCCCAGCATGCACAACACCTCAATCTTCAAAGAGGGCATCGAGGAGATCGAAGACGGCGATCACACTGCGCTAGAGAATGCGGGGCCATTTGGAAGCAGGATGATGTGACGACAGTTGACTGACTCCTCCCCCACCCTCTCTCTCTCTCGCACAAAATTACCAATCCCTCTCTCCCCCGCACAAATTTATCAATCCCTCAACCCACGAGATCCTTCCCCTCTCGTCCATGTTTTTCCAGCTCCCTCATCAAACCTGTTGTCTCTTCTCCTTCCACATGTACAGAATCCGGATGCACACGCATCTCACGTATATTACATGTCTCCATCTTTCTCACAGACCTAACTTATTCCTCTCTCTTTCTCTCTCTCTCTCTCCCTCTCTCTGTTTTGTTAGGTTTGTCTCCTACTCTCTCGTCCACATACATACAATCTTTCCCACCCTATCTGCTCCATCTTCGCGAGATCTCTCTGCACGTTTGATTCACACATTGGGATATGTTCAAAATGTTGCTTTTATAATGGCTAATGTAGAGTTATTGTTGGTTTTGTTGCATCCTACAAAGTAATAACTATGAAATGCATTTTGATTGTCATTTGACTGGGATTTTGTGAGTTTGAGCATGTTCTGAAGTACTATAGACCTCGTATACATCTTGGAATTCGACAATGATTGCAACTATTGAATTGTATAGACCATTACATTCAAAGTCAGTAGCCTAATATATTGATTTCACAATTTCAACAAATGATTAATTCACTACATACTAAGAAAAAAATGTGTACACCCTCCATTTTTATTTAAGTCCGCGTATTAGGATTGGTCAAAGTCAAGTTTTGTAAACTCTCAGAAAGTATATAACAAAAAATTATTAACATATACAATAACAAATAAATACCATTAGATTCATTATTGAATGTACTTTGACATCATACATATCTGTTATGGTAAATGTTTATATTTTTCTATAAACTTGGTCAAACTTTAGGAAGTTTGACTTTGGTTAAACCTAATATGCAGAGTTTACTAGTACTACTCGCTAGTTTCTTAGCCGAATCACCCAACACGCCACATGGGGAGTTCAGTGTCACAAAATTTTGAGGTCGGCGGGAAAATCTCCCGCGACCCTGATTTGATCAGTGGGAAGTTACCATCATAGCCTTCGGAACAGGCCTACGGATGATGGTTGGTAGGGGGCTGTTTTCGTAACTTTAGGTTCAACCTACCTAGCCAACCCCACCCCGGCACCCAGAGTAGTACACCTGAATACTCCCCATTTTCTATCCCCACTGCAAAATAGACTTCTCCACGGCACTGCAGCCTTCGTGCTCCTCCCCTTCTACATCGGCGCACTCGTCCATCGCAACGCATCTGCCTCATCGACGACCTCGTACGCCGCACTGGAGCCGGTCCATCGTCGTCGTCGTACACAAAGCCTTTTCCCCGGCACCGTCTTCCACGGTCTCGGATCTGCTTCTCAGAAGCCGACGCCAAGCGCAGAAGCACCACCGTCGTGGGCAATGAACTGACCCCCGTTGCCAACCATGACTCACAGAGGCTGCCACGACCATCGTTCTCCTCCTCGATTGGTAATGTGTGTATTGAATCACTTAGTAGTACATGTGCAGTTCCAATTTTGTTCATACTTACCCTTCAAATTTCCTGGGTGCTATTGTTCCCGTAAAAGTAATTGGTTATAGCCTCCATTGTCCAATAGAATATCAGCTTGTAATTGTGCGTCGCTCCTGTTCGAGCTGTGCTTGGGTAGGTTTTTCATCTGCAACCAGTAGTGTGGCAAATGATGGAAAGTTTTTAAGAACTAGCAAGATGCCCATGCGTTGGATGCATCAAGATGCATTTGTATGAGTAGTTTATCTTGTGGGAGAAAAGGATGAATGAGGGAAGGCCTTATTTGCAAATCTAGAGAGGGGTGTGGGTATCTTTTTGCAAAATTGCCATTGTTTCCTTCCTATCTGTCAGATATAAATCAGACGACCTATATTGCAGGATGGCAGGCACACCATCATCACCAACTCTGTTTCTTATAAGAAAAAAAGTAGAGAGTAGAGATAAATATTAAATATTAAATAAATATAATAGTACAGAAGAGAGTAGAGATAGCAGAGACGTCGGGAAAGGATTGTGCGCGGGGGAAAAAGCGGCCGGGCGTGCGCTAGTTTTGGCGCGCGGCGTCCAGCGTGCTTTATAAAATCCAACGCCCTCCCACCGCTCTCTCCCCGCTCCGTGCCTCGCCACCGCTCTCTCCCTGCTCTTTCTCACCTCGCCTCCGCCGCGCCACCATGCCGCCGCGTCGCCGGGAAACTTGGGGATACCGGGGTGTCCGCGCGCGCCCCTACGACGGCTTATCACCGACGAGGATCGTCGCGACAACCGGAGGCGGGAGCACCGTCTCGGCATCGTCGAGATGGACGAGGAAGCCATGGCGCTGTGGCACCAACGCTTCCTGCAGGACATCATCAACGAGCGCGAGTTATACGCACAAAGGAGGGCTGAGAAGGATAAGAGGAGGGCGGAGCGAGCCGCGTATCGCGAGGACAAGCGTAGGCGAAAAGCGGATGCTCAATTCAACATGAGGCTAGGAGCAGCGTCGCCCTGGGAATCCGATGACGATCGGTATCTTCACACCTATAGTCAGACGTCGGAGGAGGACATCACCGAGGAGGAGTCGGACGACGAGGAGTAGTTGAATAATCTATTTTTTTATCTATCTATGCTGAGAACTATCCTCTACTCTCTAGTCTCTACTATCTATCTGTACTTCTCGATCTTAGCACTGTAAACGCTTTTTTAATGCGCCGCGCATTGCGATTCTGTTGGAGATGCTCACACATGGCAGACGAGTGCTTTAATGTTGCCCACAAGATGCGTGAGTATTACTAGTAGTATATTTTTCTTGCCATCTTGAGATTTTAAAACCACGAGTGCAAACATGCAGAGGAGCAATGAAGAGCAAACCCGGGATATTGGAGACATCTTCAAGGAGCATGGCAAGTTAAAGAGGAGATGCACCGAACATGTAAAACAAGCTTTGGTAAGTAACACCATTTCAATTACTTTCTTTTAGCCTCGTGTTCTTCGATGTGTATATGTTATAGTTTCTGTTTCTTTTAAGCCCCGTGTTCTTCGATGTGTAATAAGAAGAGTCTTAATCCTCCTAATGCTTTCGTTTTTAGCTTGATGTAGGAAGTGGGTGTCCTCACCTTGTTGTCTGTTTTTATATTTTTTTTCCTTTTGAATTCACTTCTCCCCGTTCTGTTTATCTGGCTTCTACTAAATGGATCTGGGTTGCTCTGAGTATTGATCTAAAAAAGAAGTAACTTCATGTCAGGATGCAATTCCTACGAGGAGGGAAGTATGGTCAACCTCGAGATCATGTTTCCAAAATGAGGCTGGATTACACACAAGTTGCCAGTTCCCTAATGATGCTAGATTAGACACAAGGTGCAAATTCCCAAATGATGCTAGATTACACACAAGCCAGGTGGAGTCGTCAGCTGTTCGTGTCCTCGTGGCTCTAGTAAAGGCTGAAAGAAAGCGTGCAACAGCCCTTGAGAATGTAGCTGAGTTCCTGAAGAAGCGAAAAGAGCAATCAGATGCTCTCTTCACCCATGCCAAAGAAGAGATGGAAGAAGCCAGAAATAAGCTAGCAGAGGCAGAGCAGGCTAGGCGTCTCCTGCTATCTAAAACTGTTGTCAAGACAAAATTTCCTTCATAGTAGCTAGGTTCAAATGTTTATCCAGTCAGCATGCCTATTGTGATGTCCGTGCATCTACTGATGTGGCACACAATATTTTTTTGGGTCATGTAATAACAACAATTACTTTCCAAACAATAACAGACAAAGCATTGGACATGGTATAGTTCACGCGCAAGCCCGACATTCCAAGTTCAACTTCCACATCAAACTCATGTTCACAGATATCTGCACATTCATACATAATGTCCACAACCATGATTCACTTCAAAGCCAAAAAATTGAGGAGAGTTATGAATAAAGAAAAACCTCTAGTTCCTGCTACCAGTGCGAGCACAACAAGTCAAGACCATGCGTAATCAATTATATTTTGGTCATTTTTTGTGTTCTAAAATGCCGGCCGGCTTGCGGAAGGACGTGTTGCCAGCACACGCGCGGATTCAATGAAGGCAGGCCGGGCAGTCTGAAGTCGGTTGCATGCGGCGAGGAGGCGTGTTCAGCCGGGCCTGCAGCGAGTGGGGCCCTCTTGTCCGGCGCGTCGGTTCAATGCCTACGCTATGAGAGGTCGCGTCCGTGTCAGAGCAATCACTCCCTCCAGTCCTTTTTTGTGTGGGTATAACAAAATCTCGTTTTCCATTCACATTTTACAAGTAAAATTCATGGACAAACTTTGACCCAAAATACGATAGGGACTAGTATACCAGAACGGAGGTAGTATTTTTTTAATCAAATAAGGGTTTCCCCCTTCCGATTTTCATTATTGAAAACCAACATCTAAATCTAAACCATAGTATTTTCCCTAGAACTACCAGGTTCAACATCTCGCAACATAAACCCATACAACCATACGCCAAGGAGGTACGTAGTACTATGAATTCCATTTTTGCTCCATACCAATCGTTCTAAAAACTACTCAGTACTTATAACGCACCATTGAAAATTGGAACTCTTAACCCCGCTAAAAAAATGATATTTTAAACGTGGCTACTCGATCTGTGGCAACTGGTGAGCCACCGCCTCCAAATCGTTCACCTGTGGTCCCGACCATCAACTCCTACGGATCAAATTATCACGCGAGCTGACTATTCCTACAAAGGTGCGCTCCACCACGTACCCGGTACCCGCGAATGCAGCAATCGTGCACCTAGGGTTTTAGGGTTTATTTGTTAACGTTGCCTTTACGTAACACTCATGTGTGCGAGAGAGCGGGAGACCGACTGCGTGCGTGCACCTCTTCTCTTCGTATATGTACTCCACCGTTTGTCTGGTGTCCAAAAAATTGTAATAACTACTAGAAATGTGCCAATGTGTTGCCACACGATCAGACTAGATTAATACATATTCACCGATTTGATAGAAAAAAGTCTAGTTTTGAAATACGTATATCACTAAAAATATGTTATGTTTCACTCAAAATATATTCCTTTGGCGGTTTTGATAAGATAAGGGAGGAATGTTGTTGGTTTCAAGATTCGAGAAGTGGTACATGTCTAATTTCTACTCTTACTAGCAAGATGCCCGTGCGTTGCACGGAACATCAAGATCTTGTGGGAGAAAAGGATGAATGACGGAAGGCCTTATCTGCAAATGTGGAGAGGAGTGCGGGTAAATTGCCATAGTTTCCTTCCTATCCGTCAAATAAATCGGACGGCCTATATTGCAGGATGGCAGGCCCACCATCATCACCAACTCTGTTTTTATCCCTACTCTTGTAAAAAGCATAGTCGGTGATGATCATGTGCCTGCCATCCTGCAATATAGGCTACCCGATCTATATCTGACGGATAGGAAGGAAACTATGGCAATTTTGCAAAAATATACCCACACCCCTCTCCACACTTGCAAATAAGGTCTTCCCTTGTTCATCCTTTTCTCCCACAAGATAAACTACTCATACAAATGCATCTTGATGTTCCGTGCAACGCATGGGCATCTTGCTAGTTGTTGCAAAAAGCCCATGTGTGTGTGTGAGGAGAGAGAGGGAGAGAGGAGGAGGACGGAGTGATGTGTGACAAAGACACAAAGAGTGTGTGTGCGAGAGGTATCAACTTAAAATGAGGCAATAGTGTGTGTGTGTGCACGATCGAGAGGGTGTGTCTCAAGAAGGGAAGAAAAATCTACATAGATACGAGGATCGGGAGAGAGACATGTATCCGATAGTGGAAGCACGAGTGTGCGGGTGTATAAACCTATCTAGAGGCTAGTCGATAAATGTTTGGGAGAGAAATACGAGTCGGGGTGCGAAAGCGAGAGTTTTGTATGTGTGAGAGAGAGACGGTAGTCGGGAAGGGGAGTGGAAGCAGGAGTTGTCGGATTTTGGGTTCCGGCAAAACCTTTGAGGTTTGAACACTGGGGTGCGCGCGGAGATCTCTCCCTCACTGATCGCTCCCTCAAACACTTATCGATCTCTAGGCTAGGAACACGAACTCACAATACACAAGACACAAGATTTATACTGGTTCGGGCCACCGTTGTGGTGTAATACCCTACTCTAGTGTGGTGGTGGTGGTTTGCCTCTTGGGCTGAGGATGAACATTACAAAGGGAAGAACAGCCTCTTGGGGAGAGGTGGTCTTGTGCTTGGTGAACTTGTGGGTGTGAAGGTCGATCAGGTCTGGTCCGATCTGATCCGATGCCTAGCTATCGTGGTGGCTAGTCCTATTTATAGAGGCCCTGGTCCTCTTCCCAAATATTAAGCGGGAAGGGAGCCAACAACGACCAATTTGAAAGGGGACAGCTAGGACAGCTTATCATGACAAAAGTAGTCTTCGCCTGCCAAAGGCTCTAGTGGTGATGCCACCTTGGGCTTCACGTCGACCTCCGTCTTGTCGTTCTGCTGGTCTTGGTCTCGTTGCATCGATATGGAAACCTTTGAATGATGCCTTGGAACTCCTTGCCTGCGCTTGCCTCCTTAGCACCAAAGAGGAAACAAGGATACTATGCGCACTGGCACCCGCCTGGCCTTTGTCGTCAAGGCTCACGTCATGGGAACCTCGCGAGGTTTGCCTCGCCTTGATCTCTCCGCCCCTCGCGAGCTAGTCCGGTGAGGGCGCTCCTGAGGAGGTCTTGCGTCGTCCGCCTCGCGAGGCTTGGCCCCTCGCGAGGGTCTTGGATCCTTGCTGGTGAAGATGGGCCGTATGGGCCCACTCATAGGGCCATGCCATGGGCCGCAGGCAGGCAAGTCCCGGGACCCCCATTCCTAGAACACCGATAGTAGCCCCCGGGCCCAAGGCGCGCTCGAACTTGGCTTCGGGGCGAAGCCGAAGGGTAAGTACGAAGTGCTGTGGGCCCCAATAGCCTGCGGCCTTGGTTGACGCATGGCAGTTGATTGGACATGGGCGGCTCCGCTTCCCCACACTGCCTCGACAACTGCCTGACTTGACGAGTCCCTACCGCATGCAAGGAAAAACCATCATTACCTGTGATCGTGGGGGGTGCTGGTTGGCCTTCTCCAGCTATAAATGGGGAGGGGGGCAGAGCCCCCGTCGCCCATCTCTTCCCATTATGCTCGCTTCTCCCTCTTTGCTCCACTCCTTGCTGGTGTAGTCATGGCACCGATTCGGAGGTTCTCGGCCGCTGAGAAGGGCAAGGCTCCCCTCAACGAGCCTGAGCTGCTACCGCCGAAGAAGATGAGGTCCCATCATTGCGAGGTGGTCGCGAGGCCGGTGGTGACAAGGCCTTGGTACGAGCGGCCTCCTCTTGGGTACCCGTTGCCCTTGTATGCTCACGCCGATGATTCCAGAGGGAGGAGCGATGAGCGCTGCCACCCGCGGCAGGGCCATGGCCGCCGTGCCACGGAGGCGCATGCCGTCACCCCTGGGGTCCATGCCGCGGACTCCTCGCACGAGTTCGTGTTGTGGGCAGCGATGCCCCTGAGCACTTCGATTCGCTTCCCTTACTTCTTCTCTGCTGAGATGCCACCGAGGGGGCCCCTCGAGCTTTGGCTGCAGCACGCCGACTGTGACATGCCGACAACAGGAGCGGAAGTTGAGGCCGTCCCCTGATACGTCCATTTTGCATCATGCTTTTATATTGATATTTATCGCATTATGGACTGTTATTTCACTTTATATCACAATACTTATGGCTATTCTCTCTTATTTTACAAGGTTTACACAAGGAGGGAGAATGCCGGCAGCTGGAATTCTGGTCTGGAAAAGGAGCAAATATTAGAGACCTATTCTGCGCAACTCCAAAAGTCCTGAAACTCCATGGAACGTCTTAAAATAAATAAAGAAAAGTCCACGCCAAAGATGACGGCCAGGGGCCCACACCCTGCTCACGAGGGTGGGGGCGCGCCCCCTATCTCGTGGGCCCCCTGGTGGCTCTCCGATGCCCATCTTCTCCTATATGAGGTCTTTTGATGAGAAAAAAATAGAGAGGAACTTTTCGGGACGAGACTCCGCCGCCACGAGGCGGAACCTTGGTGGATCCAATCTAGAGCTCTGGCAGAGCTATTCTGCCGGGGATACTTCCCTCCCGGAGGGGGAAATCATCACCATCGTCATCACCAATCCTCCTCTCATTGGGAGAGGGCAATCTCCATCAACATCTTCACCAGCACCATCTCATCTCCAAACCCTAGTTCATCTCTTGTATCCAATTCTTGTCTCAAAGTCCGGGATTGGTGCTAGTAGGTTGCTAGTAGTGTTGATTACTCCTTGTAGTTGATGCTAGTTGGTTTAATTGGTGGAAGATCATATGTTCAGATCCTATATGCATATTATTACCCCTCTGATTATGAACATGAATATGCTTTGTGAGTAATTACATTCATTCCTGAGGACAAGGGAGAAGTCTTGCTATGAGTAGTCATGTGAATTTGGTATTCGTTTGATATTTTGATAAGATGTATGTTGTCTAGCCTCTAGTGGTGTTATGTGAACGTCGACTACATAACACTTCACCATTACTTGGGCCTAGAGGAAGGCATTGGGAAGTAATAAGTAGATGATGGGTTGCTAGAGTGACAGAAGCTTAAACCCTAGTTTATGCGTTGCTTCGTAAGGGGCTGATTTGGATCCATATGTTTCATGCTATGGTTAGGCTTACCTTAATACTTTTGTTGTAGTTGCGGATGCTTGCAATAGAGGTTAATCATAAGTGGGATGCTTGTTCAAGTAAGAACAGCACCCAAGCACCGGTCCATCCACATATCAAATTATCAAAGTATCAAACACGAATCATATGAGCGTGATGAAAACTAGCTTGACGATATTCCCATGTGTCCTCGGGAGCGCTTTTCCTATTATAAGAGTTTGTTCCGGCTTGTCCTTTGCTACAAAAGGATTGGGCCACCTTGCTGCACTTTATTTACTTTTGGTACTTGTTGCTCGTTACAATTTATCCTATCACAAAACTATCCGTTACCACTTATTTCAGTACTTGCAGAGAATACCTTGCTGAAAACCACTTATCATTTCCTTCTGCTCCTCGTTGGGTTCGACACTCTTACTTATTGAAAGGACTATGATAGATCCCTTATACTTGTGGGCCATCAAGACTCTTTTCTGGCGCCGTTGCCGGGGAGTGTAGCGCCTTTGGTAGGTGGAATTTGGTAAGGAAAAATTTATATAGTGTGCTAAAATTTACTGTCACTTGTTACTATGGAAAGTAATTCTCTGAGGGGCTTGTTCGGGGTATCTTCACCCCATCCAGTAGAGCAAAGAGTTGCTCCTCAACCTACTGAACCCATTGAAAATGAAATTCCTTATGAGTATCCTTCGGGTATGATAGAAAAACTGCTAGATAACCCTTTTACAGGAGATGGAACAAAGCATCCTGATGAGCACTTAATATATGTGGATGAAGTTTATGGATTATTTAAGCTTGCAGGTATACCTGATGATGTTGCTAAGAAGAAGGTCTTCCCTTTTTCTTTGAAGGGAGACGCATTGGTATGGTATAGGCAATGTGATGATATGAGATCATGGGACTATAAAAGATTGAAGTTGGAATTTCATCAAAAGTATTACCCTATGCATCTTGTTCATCATGATCACAATTATATATATATAACTTCTGGCCTCGCGAAGGAGAAAGCATCGCTCAAGCTTGGGGGAGGCTTAAATCAATGTTATATTCATGCCCCAATCATGAGCTCTCAAGAGAAATAATTATGCAAAGTTTTTATGCTCGGCTTTCTGAAAACAATCGCAACATGCTCGATACTTCTTGTGCTGGCTCTTTTATGATGAAGACTATTGAATTCAGATCGAATTTATTGGATAGAATTAAACGCAACTCTGAAGATTGGGACCTCGACGAAGGTAAGTAGTCAGGTATGACACCTAAGTTTGATTGTGTTAAATATTTTATGGATACCGATATTTTCCGTAAGTTTAGCACTAAATATGGACTCGACTCTGAGATAGTAGCTTCTTTCTGTGAATCTTTTGCTACTTATGTTGATCTCCCTAAGGAGAAGTGGTTTAAATATCATCCTCCCATAGAAGTAAAAGTAGTTGCACCTATTAAAGTTGAAGAAAAGACTGTCACTTATAATGATCCTATTGTTCCTACTTCTTATATTGAGAAACCACCTTTCCCTGTTAGAATAAAGGATCATGCTAAAGCTTCAAATGTTGTTCGTAAAAGCAATATTAGAACTTATACACCTCTTGAGCAAGTTAAAGTAGAACCTAATATTGATATTGTTAAAGATCTCTTGTCTGATAATATTGATGGGCATGTTATTCAGTTCGAAGGTGAAACTGCTAGAATTGCTAAGCCTTGTGCTAAAGATAAACATAGACCTGTGGTAGGCGTGCCTGTTATTTCTGTTAAAATAGGAGATCATTGTTATCATGGCTTATGTGATATGGGTGCTAGTGCTAGTGTTATACCTCATGACTTATACAAAGAAATTAAGAATGAAATTGCACCTGTTGAGTTAGAAGATATTGATGTCACAATTAAACTTGCCAATAGAGATACTATTTCAGCAATGGGAATTGTTAGAGATGTTGAAGTCTTGTGTGGGAAAACTAAATATCCTGCTGATTTTCTTGTTCTTGGTTCCCCACAAGATAGCTTTTGTCCCATTATATTTGGTAGACCCTTCTTAAATACTGTCAATGCTACCATAGACTGCACTAAGAATATTGTTGTTGGCTTGAATGATATGGTTCATGAGTTTAATTTCTCTAAATTTAGTAAACAACATCGTGAGGAAGAATTACCTAGTAAGGATGAGATTATTGGTCTTGCTTCTATTGTCGTACCTCCTAGTGATCCTTTAAAACACTATTTGCTAGACCATGAAAATGATATGTTCATGAATGAAAGAAGGGAAATAAATGAATTATTCTTTAAACAGGAACCTATTCTGAAACACAATTTGCCTGTTGAAATCCTAGGGGACCCTCCTCCGCCTAAGGGTGATCCCGTGTTTGAGCTTAAACCTTTGCCTGATAATCTTAAATATGCTTATCTTGATGAAAAGAAGATATATCCTATTATTATTAGTGCTAACCTTTCAGAGCATGAAGAACAAAGATTATTGAAAACTCTGAAGAAGCATCGTGCCGCTATTGGATATACTCTTGATGATCTTAAGGGCATTAGTCCCACTCTATGTCAACATAAAATAAATTTGGAAGCAGATGCCAAACCAGTTCGTGATCCTCAACGACGTCTGAATCCTAAAATGAAAGAAGTGGTAACAAAAGAAATACTCAAGCTTCTTGAGGCAGGTATAATTTATCCCGTTGCTGATAGTGAGTGGGTAAGTCCTGTCCATTGTGTCCCTAAGAAGGGAGGTATTACTGTTGTTCCTAATGATAAAGATGAATTGATTCCACAAAGAATTATCACAGGTTATAGGATGGTAATTGATTTCCAAAAATTAAATAAAGCTACTAAGAAAGATCATTACCCCTTACCTTTTATTGATCAAATGCTAGAAAGATTATGCAAACATACACACTATTGCTTTCTAGATGGTTATTCTGGTTTCTCTCAAATACCTGTGTCGGCTAAAGATCAATCAAAGACTACTTTTACATGCCCTTTTGGTACTTTTGCTTATAGACATATGCCTTTTGGTTTATGTAATGCACCTGCTACCTTTCAAAGATGCATGATGGCTATATTCTCTGACTTTTGTGAAAAGATTTGTGAGGTTTTCATGGACGACTTTTCCGTCTATGGTTCCTCTTTTGACGATTGCTTGAGCAATCTTGATCGAGTTTTGCAGAGATGTGAAGAAACTAATCTTGTCTTGAACTGGGAAAAGTGCCACTTTATGGTTAATGAAGGTATTGTCTTAGGGCACAAAATTTCTGAAAGAGGTATTGAAGTTGATAAAGCCAAGGTTGATGCTATTGAAAAGATGCCATGTCCCAAGGACATCAAAGGTATAAGAAGTTTCCTTGGTTACGCCGGATTTTACAGAAGGTTCATTAAGGACTTCTCAAAAATTTCTCGGCCTCTGACTAATTTATTGCAAAAAGATATACCATTTGTCTTTGATGATGATTGTGTAGAAGCATTTGAAATACTTAAGAAAGCATTAGTCCCTGCACCTATTGTTCAGCCACCTGATTGGAATTTACCCTTTGAAATTATGTGTGATGCTAGTGATTATGCTGTAGGTGCTGTTCTAGGGCAAAGAGTTGATAAGAAATTAAATGTTATCCATTATGCTAGTAAGACTCTAGACAATGCTCAAAGAAATTATGCCACTACTGAAAAAGAACTTTTGGCAGTTGTATTTGCTTGTGATAAGTTCAGATCTTATATTTTTGATTCTAAAGTAACTATTCACACTGATCATGCTGCTATTTAATATCTTATGGAAAAGAAAGATGCTAAACCTAGACTTATTAGATGGGTTCTCTTGCTACAAGAATTTGATTTGCATATTGTTGATAGAAAGGGAGCTGAGAACCCCGTTGCAGACAACCTGTCTAGGTTAGAAAATATTCTTGATGACCCACTACCTATTAATGATGACTTTCCTGATGAACAATTAAATGTTATAAGTACTTCTCGTAGTACTCCATGGTATGCTGATTATGCTAATTATATTGTTGCTAAGTTTATACCACCTAGTTTCACATACCAGCAAAATAAAAAGTTTTCCTATGACTTGAGACATTACTTTTGGGATGACCCACATCTTTATATGGAAGGAGTAGATGGTGTTATTAGACGTTGTGTACCTGAGCATGAACAGGAACAGATCCTACGCAAGTGTCATTCCGAGTCTTATGGAGGACACCACGCTGGAGATAGAACTGCACATAAGGTATTGCAATCTGGTTTTTATTGGCCTACTCTCTTCAAGGATGCCCATAAGTTTGTCTTGTCTTGTGACGAATGTCAAATAATTGTTAATATTAGTAGACGTCAAGAAATGCCTATGAATTATTCACTTGTTATTGAACCGTTTGATGTTTGGGGCTTTGATTATATGGGACCTTTTCCTGCCTCTAATGGGCACACACATATTCTAGTTGCTGTTGATTACATTACTAAGTGGGTAGAAGCTATTCCAACTAGTAGTGCTGATCATAACACTTCTATTAAAATGCTTAAGGAAGTTATTTTCCCGAGGTTTGGAGTCCCTAGATATTTAATGACTGATGGTGGTTCACACTTTATTCATGGTGCCTTCCGTAAAATGCTTGCTAAATATGATGTTAATCATAGAATTGCATCTCCTTATCACCCACAGTCTAGTGGTCAAGTAGAATTGAGCAATATAGAGCTCAAACTAATTTTGCAAAAGACTGTTAATAGGTCTAGAAAGAATTGGTCTAAGAAACTTGATGATGCATTATGGGCTTATAGAACTGCATATAAAAATCCTATGGGTATGTCTCCGTATAAAATGGTTTATGGAAAAGCATGTCACTTACCTCTCGAACTAGAACATAAGGCATATTGGGCTATTAAAGAGCTCAACTATGAATTTAAGCTTGCCGGTGAGAAGAGGTTAGTTGATATTATCTCACTTGATGAATGGAGAACCCAAGCTTATGAAAATGCCAAGTTGTTTAAAGAAAAAGTTAAAAGATGGCATGACAAAAGGATACAAAAGCGTGAGTTTAATGTAGGTGATTATGTATTGCTATACAACTCTCGTTTAAGATTTTTTGTAGGAAAACTTCTCTCTAAATGGGAAGGCCCCTATGTTATCGAAGAGGTCTATCGTTCCGGTGCCATAAAAATCAACAACTTCGAGGGCACAAATCCGAAGGTGGTAAATGGTCAAATAATTAAACATTATATCTCAGGTAATCCCATAAATGTTGAAACCAATATTATTGAAACCATAACCCCAGAGGAATACATAAGGGACACTTTCCGAAACGTTTCAGACTCCGAAAAGGAATAGGTATGTGGTACGGTAAGTAAACCGACTCCAAAACAATTTCTAAGGCAATATTTCTCCGTTTTGGAATATTTAGAAAAATAGAAAAATAAGTAGCAGTCCGGGAAGGACACGAGGGCCCCATGAGGGTGGTGGGCGCGCCCTACCCCCTGGGCGCGCCCCCCTACCTTGTGAGCGCCTCGTGTGCCTTTCGGACTCTGTTTTCTTGCACATTACGTATATTGGTCGGTAAAAATTCATTATATATTCTCCCGAAGTTTTTGACTCCTGTATCACGCAAAAATATCCTGTCTTTGTTTTGAGATGTCCTGTTGCAGATTAAATCAACATTTCTTCCCAGGATTCGGAAGGAGAAAGCTATGTGGATGATTAGTTAGCAAATCCCAAGGTTTATGGAGATGTGGAACACAGTGGATGGACCACGGAGGAATAAGAGGACTATGAACCCAAGGGGAAGGAGGAGACGAGCTCAGATGAAGATGAAGCACCATTACCTCAACCTAGGGACATGCACGTGGAGTTCAAAAAGTCAAGTCTCCCTGATAGGGTAAAGAAACCCAAGTTCGAGTTTATCCCTTTTCGTCTCTTGCAGGAAAATAAGCAGGACCTATGCAAAAAGATATTAACCCTGGAGTGGGAAATTGATGATCTGAGGGTTCAAAATGCCGTCCTCAAGCGCAAATTAAGGGAGAAGCATAAGCCCGCATCATCAACAACACCTCCACCGTCTCCTCCAACAAAGAAGAATTGAGTATCTGAGTATGGGCACTCCCCTTGGCAACTGCCAAGCTTGGGGGAGGTGCCCCAGTATCGTATCACAATCACAACTCCTATCTTTACCGTTTTTCTTAGTTCGACCCTATTAGTAGTATCTTGATCTAGTAAAATAAAGTTTATGGCATGATCTAGTTTTGAGTTTTGCTTTATGATCCCTCTATGTAAGCGAGTCCGTGAGCTATATATAATAAAGGTTAGTGTTGAGTCAAGGGCCTGATTATTTTGCCATGATCTTGGGTGAATAAAAGAAAAGAGAAAAAGAATAAAAAGAAACCAAAAGTTCATATTGATCTTATTGAGAGGAATGACTTCACATAGCAAGAGTATGATGATTAAAAGTTGTTGGGAGTTGGCAGACATAGCTTTGGTCATTGTTGCAATTAATAGGAAGTAATAAGGAAAGAGAGGTTTTCACATATAGATATATTATCATTGACATCTTTTATGATTGGGAGCACTCATTAAAATATGACATGCTAAAGAGTTGATGTTGGACAAGGAAGACAACGTAATGAGTTACGTCTTTCTTATATCTGAGATAAAGTATGTTGTCATGGTTCCTCTAACTTGTTGAGCTTGCCTTTCACCCTCATGCTAGCCAAATTCTCAGCACCAAGTAGAAATACTACTTGTGCTTCCAAATATCCCTAAACCAGTTTTGCCATGAGAGTCCACCATATCTACCTATGGATTGAGTAAGATCCTTCAATTAAGTTGTCATCGGTGCAAAGCAATAAAAATTGCTCTAAATATATATGATTGATTGGTGTGGGAGAAATAAGCTTTATACGATCTTGTGATGTGGAACTAATAAAAGCGACGGACTGCATAGTAAAGGTTCATATCGCAAGTGGCAATATAAAGTGACGTTCTTTCGCATTGAGATTTTATATATCCAACCATAAAAGCGCATGGCAACCTCTGCTTCCCTTTGCGAAGGGCCTATCCTTTATTATTATCTTCTTCCTTATGCAAGAGTCGCGGTGATCTTCACCTTTTCTTTTTCATTTTATCCTTTGGCAAGCTCAGCATGTTGGAAAGAACATGATATATATATATCTAATTGGATGTAGGGGAGCATGAACCATTATTGTTGACATTACCCTTGAGGTAAAAGGTTGTGGGGCAAAACTATAAGCCCCTATCTTTCTCCGTGTCCGATTAAAACTCCGTAACCACAAGTATTGCGTGAGTGTTAGCAATTATGGAGGACTAAATGATAGTTGAGTATGTGGACTTGCTTTTTAGCTCTGACATAGACTCTTTCCGATGTTATGATAAATTGCAATTGCTTCAGTGACTGAGATTATAGTTTGTCGGAGTCCAATAAGGTTTATGATTTATACTTTTGCATTGTGAATAGATCATCACTTGAACATAAGTAATCATATGACAAAACCTATATATGTTGCGTTATAAGAATAATCATGATGCCTTCATGTCCGTATTTTATTTTTATCGATGCCTCTACCTCTAAACATGAGGACATATTTATTGTTATCGGCTTTTTGCTTGAGGACAAGCGAGGTCTAAGCTTGGGGCAGTTGATACGTCCATTTTGCATCATGCTTTTATATCGATATTTATCGCATTATGGACTGTTATTTCACTTTATATCACAATACTTATGGCTATTCTCTCTTATTTTACAAGGTTTACACAAGGAGGGAGAATGCCGGCAGCTGGAATTCTGGTCTGGAAAAGGAGCAAATATTAGAGACCTATTCTGCACAACTCCAAAAGTCCTGAAACTCCACGGAACGTCTTAAAAGAAATAAAGAAAAATCCATGCCAAAGATGAAGGCCAGGGGGCCCACACCCTGCTCACGAGGGTGGGGGGCGCGCCCCCCAGGGCGCGCCCCCTATCTCGTGGGCCCCCTGGTGGCTCTCCGATGCCCATCTTCTCCTATATGAGGTCTTTCGATGAGAAAAAAATAGAGAGGAACTTTTCGGGACGAGACTCCGCCGCCACGAGGCGGAACCTTGGCGGATCCAATCTAGAGCTCCGGCAGAGCTATTCTGCCGGGGATACTTCCCTCCCGGAGGGGGAAATCATCACCATCGTCATCACCAATCCTCCTCTCATCGGGAGAGGGCAATCTCCATCAACATCTTCACTAGCACCATCTCATCTCCAAACCCTAGTTCATCTATTGTATCCAATTCTTGTCTCAAAGTCCGGGATTGGTGCTAGTAGGTTGCTAGTAGTGTTGATTACTCCTTGTAGTTGATGCTAGTTGGTTTAATTGGTGGAAGATCATATGTTCAGATCCTATATGCATATTATTACCCCTCTGATTATGAACATGAATATGCTTTGTGAGTAATTACATTCGTTCCTGAGGACAAGGGTGAAGTCTTGCTATGAGTAGTCATGTGAATTTGGTATTCGTTTGATATTTTGATAAGATGTATGTTGTCTAGCCTCTAGTGGTGTTATGTGAACGTCGACTACATAACACTTCACCATTACTTGGGCCTAGAGGAAGGCATTGGGAAGTAATAAGTAGATGATGGGTTGCTAGAGTGACAGAAGCTTAAACCCTAGTTTATGTGTTGCTTCGTAAGGGGCTGATTTGGATCCATATGTTTCATGCTATGGTTCGGTTTACCTTAATACTTTGTTGTAGTTGCGGATGCTTGCAATAGAGGTTAATCATAAGTGGGATGCTTGTTCAAGTAATAACAGCACCCAAGCACCGGTCTACCCACATATCAAATTATCAAAGTATCGAACGCGAATCATATGAACGTGATGAAAACTAGCTTGACGATATTCCCATGTGTCCTCGGGAGCGCTTTTCCTATTATAAGAGTTTGTTCCGGCTTGTCCTTTGCTACAAAAGGATTGGGCCACCTTGCTGCACTTTATTTACTTTTGTTACTTGTTGCTCGTTACAATTTATCCTATCACAAAACTATCTGTTACCACTTATTTTAGTACTTGCAGAGAATACCTTGCTGAAAACCACTTATCATTTCCTTCTGCTCCTCGTTGGGTTCGACACTCTTACTTATTGAAAGGACTACGATAGATCCCCTATACTTGTGGGTCATCATCCCCTCAGGTAAGATCTTCATGACCCGAGGATGGGGTGAGGTCGCTCGAGTGTGCCGCGCGGAGGGCGCCCTCGCGATCCACTTTGAGTATGATGTCGCCTCCATGCTGTTCTTCAAGGTCTTCGACGAGGAAGGCCGCCACCTGGAGTGCTGCCCTGAAGGAGGTCATCAGGACGGCGCCGCAGCAGGGGCAGGGCCTACTGTCCATGTCGCCAGGGGATCCTCCGGAAGTGGTAGCGACGCCTGGGAGTACAGTGATTCTCCCGAGCTTTATGAGACTCTAGAGACGAGTGACGACAGCTACGTGTCCCCAAGCTCTCGCCGAGCCCGGAGCAGGGCTGCAGCGTTCGGTCACCATCGTCAGTGATCTGGATGGGGTTGGCGCCGGCCTCTCGTGGTCCAATGTTGATGATGGCATCGACGACTTCCGGCACGGTGGATAGAACTCCTAGGAATTGCTTCCCTTTTGTTCCCTGCGAGGAATCTAAACGAACCCCGTGGGGGCGTGTAAAGCGTCTGTAATGCCTTTTGCTCATATAGTCCTTATTATGAAGATTTATGTGCGCATATCCTGCTGAGGATCGGTCACCCTTTCCAATCTCGCGGCAGCTTGGTGCTCTACGCTGACAGGTCCCGGTCCCCAGGCAGGCTGTAGCCGTCGCTGGTATGCCAGGTCGCGATGCCGTGGTCAAGGCCAGGAGGTGAGCGGCTTGAGGTCCAATAAGAGCTCCTGAGGCGCGATGCTCAAGAGGTCCCCTTTAGCACGCAAGCAGCTGCCTTAGGATGGGAAAGAGAGGAAACGTTGCCCCAGCAGGGCAGCGAAGGGTGTGAGGCCTGTTTCGGCTCGATCTCCCCTTTCTATCCTCACGACGGCTTGGTGCTCTACATCGTCAGGTCCCGGTCCCTAGGCAGGCTGCAGCCGTCGCTGGTATGCTAGGTCACGATGCCGTGGTCAAGGCTAGGAGGTGAGCGGCCCAATGCCTGGTAAGAGCTCCTGAGGCGCGATGCTCAGGAGGTCCTCTTTAGCGCTCAAGTGGCCATTGAGAGGTAAGAAAGGGAGGCGACGTTGTCGCAACGGGGCTGCCGTGAGCAAGGGTCTTGTGCCGCAGCGATTGGCGGATTCCGAGCGCGAACTTATCTTGGTTGTCTGGAGTCAGTTCCTCGAGTCGTGCCGGACTTGTGCGTCGGCCACTGTAGGGTAGCTAGGTCAGGCTCGTGCGAGCCTCCCCCTCTTCTATGTGTTCTCCTGAGTGCTCTGCGTCCTCAGGTCCTGGCCCTCGAGCAAGCTCAGCCGCCGCTGGTATGCTAGGTCGCGATGCCGTGGTCAAGGCCAGGGGGTGAGGGCTGGAGAGCTAGTAAGAGCTCCTGAGTCGCGATGCTCAGGAGCCCCCCTTTTAACGCGCAAGCGAATTGCACAAGAGAAGAGGGAGAGTCCGCGGTACCTCCCACTATGGTTCTTGGGAGGTTCTGCAAGTTAGCGCAAGGAAGGGCTCGAGCCACCATGGTGATCGCTGGTCCGCCTCCGGTACGTGGGAGGGGACTCCCCATTGCGGAGAGCCCCTGGGGCATGTATAGCCCCGCCCTGACACACGGCTTGCACAATAGGGCTAGACGAGGTGTGTATGGGCACTCGTGAGCCAGCGCGGGACTCATGAGGCCCCACCTCAAGGCTGGTTGCGCCTGGTCTTGATTCTTGATGGCTGTGTTGGTCCTGCGAGGTGGTCAGACAACCTATGCCGAACGAATCTCCTGAGGCTATCGCGTGAGAAAGCCAAGCACCAACGGCCCCAGGAGGTGACGTGAACGGGGTTGGCCGCCAGACAGAGCTCAGCCATTGGATTTATCGATGCTTCAGGGACGGGCCCGAGCACAGATGCCATGCCTAAACTTCTCAGTGAAGGGTCTGAAGAAAGACGACCGGCGCGCGGCTCCCGCGGTGGGTGACAATCAAGAAGGTGATAACCATAGATAGATTAAGCATGGAAGGCAAACTAGCTCAGGTAAATGCATGAATGATATGTGCCACCGGGTCAGGCCCGAACGACTTGGGGATGATGCAGCCCGAGGGGCGCCCCCATCAAGGTAAGCTAAAGACATAAACAAGAAGGGATACATGCCGCAGGGACGGACCCACGCAGCCTGGGAATGATGCGGCCCTGAGGGCACTCCCAGCTAAATAAAATCGGAAAATGTCACCTGGTTCCGTTGCAGAATGGGTGTTGGGGCAGCTGAAGACGCGTGGCGCAGGGGTTGCTCCTCACGATCCACCGGGGCCCTGAGTGTCGGGAAGCTCTGGAGGCTCGGGCGGCCTCCTGAGGACCGTCTCCATCTCCGCCAGGACTGCATGATGCCTGGCCTCCTGACCCGCCATGATGCTCCACAGGTTGCGCTGGAAGGCAGCAGCCATGCTCGGCAGGCCGAACGACATGCAAACGTAGCTGTGAGGTGGACCTTCACAGCGCCCAACACGTGAAGGACAGAAGCGCTCTTGAGACGCGGCTCGGTTGAGCCCTAGTATGTCGATGCATACGCGCAGCTCACCACCCTCGCCTGGGTGGGGAGCAGCGCCAGGCGGGCGGCAGTCGCCGCGTATTGCTCTTGCTTCCTGAAGCTCCTGAGATACCTTGGTGATGAACTCCTGGGCGCGGGCGCTCCTTGCTTGGTGTCCTCCTGAGGGAGACGTGCCGCGAAGCACGCCTCCAAGTGATGCCCGAGCGCCTCCCTCGTGATGTTGGCAAGATCTAAGGCCCTCCAGAAGAGAGCCCCCGAGCCCTGCCCGAGGAGGGCATCGGGCATGCCTTCCTATGCGATGAGGGAGGCGCCCCAGGTGCGGGCAATGATCCTGCCAAGGTGCCACCTGCGGCACTGCCCTCCTGAGGTCCAACACGGAGTAGCTGCTTCTTCTTCTTGGGGACGGCCTCAGGAGGGTACCGAGCTGCACTGTTGTCGGGGTCTTCGATTGATGCTGCTTCGAAAGGCACGCACGAGGGAGCACATCGCATCTCTTTCTTCGCAGGGGACCGTGATGATCCCGTCGCTCCCTGGCATCTTGAGGACGTTGTAGCCGTGGTGCGTCACTGCCATGAACTTGGCCAGGGCCGAATACCCGAGGATGGCATTGTATGGTAAACGGATGTGGGCGACATCGAAGTCGATGAGCTCGTTGCGGTAGTTGTTGCATTCTCCGAAGGTGACTGGGAGGCGGACCTGACCTATTGGCGTGGTGGAGCCGTCAGTCACTCTTGAGAAGGGCTTAGTGGGCTGAAGCTGATCGTAGGGCACTTGAAGGTTGTCGAACGTCTCGACGGACAGGACATTGAGCCCTGCGTCGCCATCGGTGAGGGTCTTGGTGACTTGCACGTTACTGATGACGGGTGAACAAAGCATTGGGAGAGCGCTAGTGGTAGCCGCGCACTTGAGCTAATCTACCAAACTGAAAGTGATGGCACACTTGGACCACCTAAGTGGGCGTGTGACCTCGATCTTGGGGAGGACCGCGTTCACCTTGCGAGCAAGCTGCTTCAAGATACGCTGTGAGGCTGGGGCTTTAGCTCCGCCCAAGATGCAGGCGATAGCGCGCGGCTCTTGGAAGCCCCCAGCCCCCTCGTCTTGATGGTGGTCGTCGTTCTTTCTTGGTGGTGGAGGCAGAGGCGGAAGAACGGGGTTTGCCTCAGGGCGATCCTCGCGAGGCTGGCCCCTCCAGGCGCCCTCGCAAGGCTGATCTTGCCAGTGATCCTCACGAGGTCGGTCGCGCCACTCCTGGCATGGGCCACAGTCATCCCAGCGTCCTCCGCCACGTCCTCCTCCTCGGCCGAAGCCTCGGTCGCTGCGCTCGGGGCGTCGACCGAAGCGTCTGTCGTGAATGGCCCTGAGCTCTTGACAGTCATCGGTGTTGTGGCTACGTACATTATGGAAGGCGCAGAATGGTCGACTACCCTTGGATGACTCAGGCTGGTCCCTGCCACGCTTCATGTCCTGCTCCGCCGCGAGCACGGCGACTCCCTTGCGCTTCACGTCCTTGGTCTTGGATTTCTTCTCCTCCGGGTCGGTAGCTGGGAGCTCAAGGAGGGAAAGGCGCCGTTCCTCAGCCCTTGCACACTTGGTTGCCAGGTTGAACAGCTCCAGGGATGTGCACAGCTCCTCGTGGATGGCGAGCTCCTCCTTCATCTTGATGCCGCGGACGCCATCAGAGAACGCCGAGATGATGGGCTCGTCCGTCACCTTGGGGATCTTGAGGCGGACGTTGTTGAAGCGCTAGATGTACTTCTGGAGGGTCTCTCCCGGTTGCTCCTTGACACGGTGCAGGTCACCCGCGGCAAGGGGGCGGTCGCGAGTGCCTTGGAAGTTGGTGACGAAGCGGTCGCGCATCTCGTCCCAGGAGGAGATCGAGCCTGGAGGCAGGTTCAGGAGCCACGAACGGGCGTCGTCCTTGAGCGCCATGGGGAACCAATTCACCATGACTTTCTCATCGCCGTTGGCCGCCTCGATGCTCAGCTCATAGAGCTGTAAGAACTCTGTCGGGTCGGGGTGCCGTCGTAGCGAGGAGGCAGATCCGTCTTGAACTTGCCCGGCCAGGCGACGCTACGCAGCTCAGGGGTGAAGGCGCGGCAGTCGGCCGTGGTCACCGGGGCCCGCCGTGGAGGTGGAGCTTGATCTGGGCACCCGCGCGCCGCCACGACTAGCGGCGCATGGCCCTGCCGCGGCAAGCGATCCTGACGTGGCGATGCGGGGAGCGATGGAGCATTCTCTTGTGGTCGGGGAACTTCTTGACATCTTCTTTCTTTCACGCGCGGGTGCTTGACGCGGCGGGTCGCGCCGCGAAGCCGCGCGCCTTGGCCCCAGTGCGCCGTCTTGGTGCAGGGGTGGTGGAGGCGCTGCGTGAGCTGCATCGCCCGTAGCTGGTGGTGGACGAGGCAGCGAGAGGGATGGTCTAGGGGAGCCCCCTGCGGCGTTGAATAGCTCGGCGATGCGGTCCAGCCAGTCCTCGTAGAGGTCGTCGACTGGGCGGTAACGCAGGAGCTCACGAGCCATGAGCAGCGCGGCCCGCGCGTCCGCGAGAGCGCGACGAGCGTGAGACGAGGAACCGGCGGGGGTCAGCAATGGAGTGGCGGTGCGGTCGTCCTGCCACATCGAGGGGTGCAACGAGAATGCTTGCTGCTCGTTCCCCGCCGAGCCGGTGGCGGCGGGTGACGGGGAACGACTGGGAGGCTGCCGACAAGAGCCGTCTGGGCGATGCGGGCGGCGAGGGCGGCCCGGCGCTCGGCTCGGGCGCGACGAGCGTCCGACATGGTTGCGACGGAGCGATGGAACGCCGATCAGCGAATGAAAAACTCTGGCGCACCCCTACCTGGCACGCCAAATGTCGGATTTCGGGTTCCGGCAGAACCCTTGAGGTTCGAACACTGAGGTGCACGCGAAGATCTCTCCCTCACTGATCGCGCCCTCAAACACTTCGCGATCTCTAGGCTAGGAAAACGAACTCACAACACACAAGACACAAGATTTATACTGGTTCGGGCCACCGTTGTGGTAATACCCTACTCCAGTGTGGTGGTGGTGGTTTGCCTCTTGGGCTAATGATGAACAGTACAAAGGGAAGAACAACCTCTTGGGGAGAGGTGGTCTTGTGCTTGGTGAACTTGTGGGTGTGATGGTCGATCCGGTGTGGTCCGATCTGATCCGATGCCTAGCTATGGTGGTGGCTAGTCCAATTTATAGAGGCCCTGGTCCTCTTCCCAAATATTGAGCGGGAAGGGAGCCAACAATGGCCAATTTGAAAGGGGACAACTAGTACATCTTATCCTAACAAAAGTAGTCTTCGCCTGCCAAAGGCTCTGGTGGTGACGCCGCCATGGGCTCCACGGTGACCTCCATCTTGCCGTCTTGCTGGTCTTGGTCTCGTTGCACTGATATGGAAACCTTTGCCCGATGCCTTGGAACTCTTCACATGCGCTTGCCTCCTTAGCACCAAAGAGGAAACAAGGACACTATGCGCGCTGGCGCCCGCCTAGCCTTGGTCATCATGGCTCACGTCATGGGAACCTCGTGAGGTTTGCCTCGCCTCGATCTCTCCACCCCTTGCAAGCTAGCCTGGTGAGGCCGCTCCCGAGGAGGTCTTTGCGTCGTCCGCCTCGCGAGGCTTGGCCCCTCGCGCGGGTCTTGAATCCTTGCTGGTGAAGATGGGCCGTACGGTCCCACTCGCAAGGCCATGCCGTGGGCCGCAGGAAGGCAAGCCTGGGGACCCCCGTTCCCAGAACGCTGGCATGAGTTGTGTGTGTGTGTGACAGAGAGAGGGGGGGAGTTTGTTTGACCGATAAAAAAATGAATAATGTCAGTCTAGGATGGAGATGAAAAGGAGACCGCAACAAATGTCTATAGGAGAGGGAGAGAGAGTAATTTTAGTGGTATGATTCATATCTACATACATATAGGGTGTGTGAGAGAATCCCATAGAGAGAAAGACAAAGTGAAAGATGAGTGGAGACTGTGTGTGTGGCGGTGAAAGAGAAAGCTTAGGTACCTAGTGATACGAGAGAACGGTAGAGACGTGAGAGATAATGAAAACCGTGTAACGTATAATGATAGGGAGAGTGTGACACTTCTCAAGGGAGACGTCGAGAGACCATGTTTGCGAGGATAGGAGAAACATGAAGTCAGCGTGCGGGTGAGCTGGAGAAATGAGAGTGATAGCTACATGAAGGAGCATGCATGCGAGACAGATGGGCGTGAAAGGAGTGAACATAAAAGGGATTCAACTATTTGAATTCGAGATGATGATACATGTAATCCATACTCGAACCAAAATTGATCTATCAAACATGCATACTCATATGAATTCACGCGCATCTATGTTATTAAATATGTAGATATTACTGATCCATACATTTTAGTAGAACATAATTTGGTTTAACTTTTTGAATTCAACCTTATGATTTTGAGATCATTGTATTTGTAAATCATATTATACATATAAAGGTGCAGAATTCTTTGTTGTGCTTTTGAAAGTATATATAAAAATGATGTATATAGAATTTTATTCCAATCGAAAATGGATCCCGCCCGAAAAAATAGAATACAAACGGGATTCGAATTGTGTTCACATGGTAAACATGCACTCTGCAAAATATGAACGAAGCGGGGAAAGTCGCAGTAACCGCCCGAAACCAAAATCTGCGAGATGGAAATTACTACTGCCTATCCCTACCACACAAAGCCTATCTACTCGATTTCTATAGGTTTCGATAGGGGTAGGTTTGTAATTTCACTCAAACGTGACATAACCACCTCTCACCCGGATTCATACACGATGGGCGCCAAAACACAGTGTGTCCTCGGCCGAAATCGACTCCCTCCCTGATTCATACATGGTGGGCGCCAAAAACAAACTCTCGTTGGAAAATATTCGGCGTATGCGAGATTACCATCCTATCACCACCCGACTAATATTGCTATGATGTAGGAAATTTGAAATGGGGGCTAAGTTTGTAAATTTCCTCGCATTTGAGACAAGCGTGCCCTGAAGACATGGCCCCCCTTCCCCTCCATTTCCCCATTCATACTCCGTGGGCGCCAAAACACCCTCTCCACCCAGCCTCCTCCGTCTGCCACCCCATCCACCGCCGTCCTCCTCCACCACGCCGGAGCTGATACCCCGACGCCGTCGTCCATTACAAGAGATCGACCTCTCTCATCCATGGCTTCGGACCGGGATCCTTGCATCCCGTCCTCTCGCTTCATCCCCGCCATCGTCCACCTTGCTGGCGCCGCTGCTACGACCATCTCGTCCACCGCACCCCGCCGCCACTGTCTACCCTCCTAGATCTGCTTCCACGCCGCCGACAGCCATTGCTACTTCAGCACCGTCAAATTCTCAGCAGATGCAAACACGGCGCCGCACCAGAGGCGGTACTCTTTCATATCTACTCAACTTATTTATCGCAGCAAGAAAATAGATCGCCACTGCTTTACTCTGATTTCTTGTCCATCACTTACTTGCTAGTTGAAAGCAAACATTGGTTGCGAAGTTGCCTTTGTCCGGTTTGCACCTTCAGATCCGCCATGGCACGCTCAACACTATACTCCCAATGCTTATGGTTTTCCCCTTTTATATTCCACACTAGTTAAATCACAGTAGACTAAATTTCAAAATTGGGTCAGTCGATTTTTCAGAGCTCGCTGGAGTTCGCCAATGCGAACGAAGGGGCCCGGGTAGGGACGGTGGTTGTGGGGTGGGGGGAGGGTGGGACCTCACCAAACGAAGAAAACTCGACGCGGGTGGGGTCGGGGGTGGGGGTGGCGGAGGAACATAGGCGGTGGGGGCCGGTGGTCCGGCCCTCCTATTCCCATGTTTACAAAATCCTATGAATCAAAGAGGACCGAAGAGTTCAAAGTGTCCATCACAACCGACCGTATAGACTTCTACACTGCAAATGTCCCTGCTCATCTTCATTACAAGGAACATACTGTACTACTATCATACTCCCTTTGTTCCAAAATATAAGTCTTGGTAGAGATTTCCACTATGGATCACATACAGATGTATCCAGATACATTTTAGAATGTAGATTCACTCATTTTGCTCCATATGTAGTCCATGGTGGAATCTATACAAAGACTTGTATTTAGGAATAGAGAGAATACTTATTAAAGAAAAACGCAAGAGGAACATGCTAAAGAAGAGCAAGCAGACTTTGGATAATAAAATGTTCGTTGCGCAGTGCCCACACATGATGAACCAGAGCGCATTAAGACAACAACTCCCTGTTGTCTCTCTATATGTGGTGCACGTGCTTTTTCGAAAGTAAAGTAGGAACATTAGCTGACCAATTAAATTGTATCTGTTTTAGTAATATCAGCACATTCGTACTTAAGCAACAAGTTTGGAATTATGAGTGGCACGTTGTTTAGCTTGATGGATTCAGGAGCAGTGCTAAGCAGGTATGATGATGGTACTGAATATAAAGGCATGCCTGGATGCAAGTCACGTGACTTTTGTCATTTGGGTCGGTCGACCATTTCAGGCGGTTGGATGAAGATCCTATGTCTCCTAACCCTTCTTATTCCTCGTCTCTGCCCACTTGAATCCTATAAGAATAGCAAGGAAATGCGGGGAGCTGTGTCGCCTTTGAGAGTTACACTGATATTAACAGTACCGCACCTTCAGTTGAAGAGAGTTGGTATCCGAAGCCTTTATAGCCGCACCGGCAATACTAGCACATATATTCCAGCAAGTTCCACTTTGCTGATTTTACTCTGATGCTTACGGTTTTCCTGTTATATCTACACTATGATCTGTGTAGCTGCTTTGTGTCGCACTAGCAGCAGTCCACTCTTGAAGCTAAACACCGCAGTGACTTACAAAATTGGCACCAAGGCATTGAGTGCCATTCTGTATGCAATGAAACTCATACGCTCCCCACCTGTTGATTCTTGTTCAGAATATGATCCTAATGACTATTCTAACCTCGAGGAGTCAAAGGCAGATGGCCTGTCCTGTTCACCCATCAAGGTGCCTGTTCTAATTTGGCAAGGTTTTATTGATTGCGTATATCTTGCATATGTTGTCTTGCATTTCTTCTACTTTGTTGCACCACCATCTTCTTAGTTTACTCATCATATATGTCGAGATGCCATGCCAATCCATTATCAATACATATTCCATCTATCATCATACCATATTTTTCCAGTCAAATGTTGTTCTTGTGCATCATACATCAAAAAGGAAGAGGGTGATTGCCGAACCTAAAGGAGCACCAGCAAAGTCCTTGAAAAACATGGTGGTGCCGGAGAAATCAGACAGCACCCCACTTATATTGGCTGTACAACCAGTGACACAAAACGTAGGACCGACTCCAGCAGACTATACCCATACTTCACTGGCCACACCACTAGCCCCACCACAAAGGACCTGCGCTCCAGCAAAAGGTATACCGATTTCAGTTGCCATAGCACCAGCCGTACCATAGAAAAATCCCACTCCAGCAAAAAGTACAGCAAGTCCACCAGCCGAAGACCTATCCCAATTGCAGAGATGGACGATTCCTGCAGATTGGAACCCCATTCCAGTTATTCCCAGTTTAAAAGACAATGCTTTCAATGTTGTTAGGGACTACGTGCATATATTCCCATCATGGGAAGATTATAGTGAAGACAAACACCATTTTCGCATCTTCCTGTCCAACTTATGTGTAAGTGATATTATTCATGGTTATTATTTTCCTGTTTGTTCAGCTTGATCTTCTTTAGGTAGGCGTAGTGCGGCACCGCCAAGAACTTGGCCAGAGCAGGCCGGCCTAGGAGCGCGTGGTAGGAGCTGTCCAGGGCAACCACCTCGAACCAGGTTGGCTCGCGATGGAAGTGATCTTTGTCTCCAAAGAGGACGTCTATCTTGATCTTGCCGATTGGAGAATAGAAAAGGCTAGGTACAATGCCGTGGAAGACAGTCCGACTGGGTTGGAGCTGCTTCTCCTTGATGCCCAACTTCTCGATGGTGTCGCGGTAGAAGATGTTGATGCTGCTACCGCCGTTTATCAGGACTCGGGATAAGCGACTGACTCACCTCTTTGTTGAAAAAGGCGGCATCCAGCACCATGGCGTAGGAACCCGGAGAAGGCATCACTTCCGGGTGGTCGGCGCGGCTCCAGCTGATGGGCCTCTCGGACCAGTGCATGAACTCAGGGACTTCAGAGGCGACAACATTCACCTCGCGGTGCTGCTGACGTTGGCTGTGCCTGTCGCCAGCCACGCTGGTGAAGACGATGTAGGCTCCGTGTTCTTCGGGGAACTCATCTTGGATTACGCCGACTGGACGGGCCGCCGGCTGCTGAGGAGGAAGAGCCGGCGGGCCGACAGATTGAGGCGGCAGTCCTTTGCCCTTGGCAATGCGGGTGAGCTAGTGGCACTTCCAGGTGGTGTGATTGGACGGCTTCGCGCCACCGTGGAACTTGCAGGAGCATCAATGGTTTGCTCGAACGAGAAGGCGGGCAACCAAGCAGGCTTGCTGCCCTTCTGACGCTAGGGGCCGGGCTGCTGGTCTTCAACCGTCGCCACCTGCCAGCTGGTGGAAGCCGGCTGCGGGGCCTTGCGCTTGTTGTTGTTTGGTTGCTGGCGCCGACTGGAGTCACCAGCCGGCGTGTGAGGAGGCGGAGGGAGCACCTTCCCGGATGCGTCCACACGGAGCTCCGACTTCATGGAGGAGTTGGCAGTGGCGTACTTGTCTGCTATGATGAGCAACTCGTCGAGTGTGGCCGGCTCATCGTAGAGGAGCCGGTGCGTGAGCAAGGTGCCTTCTCTGCACCCGGCGATGAAGTACTCTATGGCTTGTACCTCGTTCACCCCTTCGCAGGAGTTGCGCAGTTTAACCCACCGCGTCAAGTAGACGCGGGTGGACTTGGTCGGGCCTTGGACGCACAGAGAGAGCTGGCGGGGCTTGGGCAGCCTCTTGTAGGTGTTGGCGAAGTTGTCGATGAAGACGCCAGGGAAGTCCAGCCAACTGTTGACGCTGTAAGGCTTGAGGTTGTTCAGCCATGTCCGGGCCGTGCCCTGGAGCATGAGCGGAACGTACTTCATGGCAATGCGCTTGTTGCCATTTTCTATGCTGATGGCTGTGGAGTAGTCGACCAGCCAGTCCTCTGCTTCACGGAGCCGTTGTACTTGGGAGTGTCTTGAGGGAGCGAGAACCCTTTGGGGAAGGGCTCTTCATGAATGCGGGGGCCGAAACAGGTCGGGCCGATCGCATCTTCTTCTTCTATCGGCAGGGACCGTGCTAGTCGGTCGATCCGGTGGTGAGCGTTATTCTCACTGACTCCTTCACGGGGGCCGAGCCGGCCTCCGAGAGTCGGGTGCACAATAGGCGGCGGGGAGGCACGCCTCTCCCTGCGTGAGGGAGGCGGACGATTGCCCCGCTGTTCCATTGCTCGTGGGTGGCCGTCTTGATCGCGCTTGATGGTGATGTGGGTGTGCGGTGTCCAACTGCGGCTAGCAGCTAGCTCTTGGTCTCGTTGATCGCGGGTGCTGCCTATCGGCGACCTGGAGGTCGCCCCGTGCTCATGGTGAGGGGGGAGGTTTTCGGCATGTACGCCGGGTTCCAGCACGCGGTGACGAGCCTCCTGCTGCATGGCAGCCTCGTCGAGGAGCTGCTGGACATGCGCCGTCATGCAGCGCAGTTCGTCGCCCTCGAGGTCGTCCCGCTCATCTGCCACCGCCTAGGCGGCGCACAAGTTCTCGATCGGGGTGGTGTAGACCAGGCGGTCGCCCCCAGCATGCTGGCGACTGCCGCACCACGCTGCCGAACAATGTCCACTCGGCAAGGCTTGCCAGCAGCCGGCGTGCCGTAGACGGCGCGGTTGATCTCGCGCTGTTAGACTTCGGTGAGGCGCCTCATGGCCGCCAGCTTGTTGGCGCCGTCGAGGAGTGAGGAGCGGAATGTTTCCAGCGTCGCTCCGTTGGCGTTTTCTGCCACGGGCACGGACAAGCCCCGCATTGCCACCTGCAGCGGGTCGTGGCCAGCCCCATCGGAGGCTCCGTCGTGGCTAATGACCAGCACCTCCATGACGGTGCTGGCGCTGGTGCCGCTAACCACAGGAGGGAGTGGGTCGTCGATGATCACCATGTCGCTGGGGAAAGCATCAGGGGGCATCGCATTGAAGTCGATGTGCATTGGGTCGGTGGAGCCAACGGACTCCAGGTTGGAGGCACGCTCGTGGGTGATGTGGAGCTTGCCAAGGAGATCAACGAGGCAGCTCTCAGAACTGGCTGCTCCCGTGTCGGGTGATACGTCTCCAACGTATCTATAATTTTTGATTGCTCCATGCTATGTTTTCTACTGTTTTGGGCAATATTGGGCTTTATTATCCACTTTTATATTATTTTTGGGACTAACCTATTAACTGGAGGCCCAGCCCAGAATTGCTGTTTTTTTGCCAATTTCAGTGTTTCGAATAAAAGGAATATCAAACGGAGTCAAAACGGAACGAAATCAACTGGAGAAGTTATTTTGGAAGGAAAGCTACCGGATGGACTTGACCCCACGTCAGGAGCCAAGGGAGGTGCTCACGAGGGTGGGGGCGCCCCCTAGGGCGCGGCCCCTGCCTCGTGGGGCCCCCGAAGCTCCACCGACGTACTTCCTGCACCCATATATACCTATGTACCCTAAAACTTCCAGAACGGACAATAGATCGGGAGTTCCGCCGCCAGAAGCCTCCGTAGCCACCGAAAGCCAATCTAGACCCGTTCCGGCACCCTGCCGGAGGGGGAATCCCTCTCCGGTGGCCATCTTCATCATCCCGGTGCTCTCCATGACGAGGAGTAGTTCTCCCTCGGGGCTGAGGGTATGTACCAGTAGCTCTGTGTTTGATCTCGCTCTCTGTCGTGTTCTTGAGGTGATATGATCTTGATGTATCGCGAGCTTTGCTATTATAGTTGGATCTTATGTTTCTCCTCCCCCTCTACTCTCTTGTAATGAATTGAGTTTTCCCTTTGCAGTAATCTTATCGGATTGAGTCTTTAAAGATTTGAGAACACTTGATGTATGTCTTGCTGTGCGTATCTGTGGTGACAATGGGATACCACGTGATTCACTTGATGTATGTTTTGGTGATCAACTTGCGGGTTCCGCCCATGAACCTATGCATAGGGGTTGGCACACGTTTTCGTCATGATTCTCCGATAGGAACTTTGGGGCACTCTTTGAGGTTCTATGTGTTGGTTGAATAGATGAATCTGAGATTGTGTGATGCATATCGTATAATCATACCCACGGATACTTGAGGTGACATTGGAGTATCTAGGTGACATTAGGGTTTTGGTTGATGTGTGTCTTAAGGTGTTATTCTAGTATGAACTCTAGGGCTGTTTGTGACGCTTATAGGAATAGCCCAACAGATTGATTGGAAAGAATAACTTTGAGGTGGTTTCGTACCCTACCATAATATCTTCGTTCGTTCTCCACTATTAGTGACTTTGGAGTGAGTCTTTGTTGCATGTTGAGGGATAGTTATGTGATCCAATTATGTTAGTATTGTTGAGGGAACTTTCACTAGCGAAACTGTGAACCCTAGGCCTTGTTTCAACGCATTGCAATACCGTTTACGCTCACTTTTATCATTAGTTACCTTGCTGTTTTTATATTTTTAGATTACAAATACCTTTACCCACTATCCATATACCACTTGTATCACCATCTCTTCGCCGAACTAGTGCACCTATACAAGTTACCATTGTATTGGGTGTGTTGGGGACACAAGAAACTCTTTGTTATTTGGTTGCAGGGTTGCTTGAGAGAGACCATCTTCATCCTACGCCTCCTATGGATTGATAAACCTTAGGTCATCCACTTGAGGGAAATTTGCTACTGTCCTACAAACCTCTGCACTTGGAGGCCCAACAACATCTACAAGAAGAAGGTTGTGTAGTAGACATCAAGCTCTTTTCTGGCGCCGTTGCCGGGGAGGTTAGCGCTTGAAGGTATATCTTTAGATCTTGCAATCGAGTATTTTAGTTTCTTGTTTTATCACTAGTTTAGTCTATAAAAGAAAAATAAAAATGGAATTAAGGTTACCTCATATGCTTCATCTTTTTAATATCTATCATGAAAATTAGGATTCCGATAATTGTGCTCAAGTGCTAGAAGAAGAATGTATTAGAATGTTTGGCACTAAATATTTGAATGATGAGCATGATTGCAATGTTGTTAGTATGAATTCCTTGAATATCCATGATGCTAATGATATGCAAAGCCACAAGCTTGGGGAAGCTATGTTTGATGAAGATGATATTTTTTGTCCCCCAAGTTTTGATGAGCAAATTTATTATGATGAAAGCATGCCTCCTATCTATGATGATTATTGTGATGACACATATGCTTTAAAGAATAATGATAACCATGAAACTTTTTATCTTGATCTTAATTTTCAATCACATGATAGTTATTTTGTTGAGTTTGCTCCCACTACTATTCATGAGAAGAAATTTGCTTATGTGGAGAGTAATAAAAATTCTATGCTTGTAGATCATGAAAAGAATGCTTTAGGTGCTGGTTATATTGTTGAATTCATTCATGATGCTACTGAAAATTATTATGAGGGAGGAACTTATGCTTGTAGGAATTGCAATAATATCAAGTTTCCTCTCTATGTGCTTAAAGTTTTGAAGTTATGCTTGTTTTGCCCTCCTATGCTAGTTGATTATTGTTCCCACAAGTTGTTTTCTCAACAAATCCCTATGCATAGGAAGTGGGTTAGGCTTAAATGTGCTAGTCATATTCTTCATGATGCTCTCTTTATGTTACAATTTTTATCTTTTATGTGAGCATCATTGAAATCATCATGCCTAGCTAGGGCGTTAAACGATAGCGCTTGTTGGGAGGCAACCCAACTTTATTTTTATTCCTTGATTTTTGCTCCTGTTTAGTAATAAATAACTCATCTATCCTCTGTTTATATGTTGTTTTATGTTTTAATTATTGTTTGTGCCAAGTAGAACCTTTGGGAAGACTTGGGGAAAGTCTTGTTGATCATGCTGTAAAAAACAGAAACTTTAGCGCTCACGAGAATTGCTACCATTTTTATTTGGATAGTGATATTTAGTTAATTATTTTTGCATATGATTAATAGGTAAATTCCTCAGGTCCAGAAATTTATTTGAGAATTTTATGTGTTCCATAAGTATACGTTTGATCCAGATTACTACAGACTGTTCTGCTTTTGACAGATTCTGTTTTTCATGTGTTGTTTACTTATTTTGATGAATCCATGGCTAGTAAAAGAGTTTATAAACCATATAGAAGTTGGAATGCAGTAGGTTTAAAACCAATATAAATAAATAATGAGTTCATTACAGTACCTTGAAGTGGTGATTTATTTTCTTATACTAACGGAGCTTATGAGTTTTCTGTTAAGTTTTGTGCTATGAAGTTTTCAAGTTTTGGGTAAGGATTCGATGGACTATGGAATAAGGAGTGGCAAGAGCCTAAGATTGGGGATGCCTGAGGCACCCCAAGGTAATATTCAAGGATAGCCATGAGCCTAAGCTTGGGGATGCTCCGGAAGGCATCCCCTCTTTTGTCTTCGTTCATCGGTAACTTTACTTGGAGCTATATTTTTTTTACGACATGATATGAGTTTTGCTTGGAGCGTCAATTTATTTTGTTAGTATTTTCTTTATGTTATTTAGAACAATTTTTTGCATCTTTTATTTCAATAAAAGTGTCATTGATAGCCTTTACTATGCCTATGTTACAAGTATACATGTTGCTGTTTGAAAACAGAAAGTTTACCGCTGTTGCAATAATTCCCTAGAAAAGTCAGAATGTGATAAAATGTTGAAACCTTTTGCATATTAATCTCTGATAAATTTACTACAGTGGGAATTTTCTTTCATAATTTTTGGATCTAGGGAAATATGGATGTTGCAGCATTCTTTACAGACTATCCTGTTTAGGCAGATTGCTGTTATGTTTGCATTGTTTGCATATGTTTGCTTCTTTAATGATTATATTTGAGGATAGGACTATTAAATATGCAGAGGAATTTAGTATGCAATGTTGAATAATAATTTTAGTGATTTGCTACAGTAGAGTATGATAAGGTTTTTGCAATGGTTTATACTAACTTATCTCACGAGTCCTTGTTGAGTTTTGTGTGGATGAAGCTTTTGAGATTTAGGGAGACCGTGATATGAGAGGAATTAAGGAGACACAAAAGCTCAAGCTTGGGGATGCCCAAGGAATCCCAAGATAATATTTCAAGAAGTCTCAAGCATCTAAGCTTGGGGATGCCCCGGTTGGCATCCCACCTTTCTTCTTCAACAACTATCGGTTAGTTTCGGTTGATCCTAAGTTTTTGCTTCTTCACATGATGTTAGCCATTCTTAGAATGTCATTTTATTTTGCTTTTCTTGATGTTTGAATAAAATACCAAGATCTGAAATTCTTAAATGTTAGAGATTCTTCACATAGTTGCATAATTATTCAACTACTCATTGATCTTCACTTATATCTTTCGGAGTAGTTTGTCATTTGCTCTAGTGCTTCACTTATATCTTTTAGAGCATGGTGGTAGTTTTATTTTGAAGAAATAGATGAACTCTCATGCTTCACTTATATTATTTTGAGAGTCTTAATGGCATGGTAATTTGCTTAAAATCCTAATATGCTAGGTATTCAAGAATAATAAAACTTTCTTATGAGTGTGTTGAATACTAAGAGAAGTTTGATGCTTGATGATTGTTTTGAGATATGGGGGTAATAATATCAAAGTCGTGCTAGTTGAGTAGTTGTGAAATTGAGAAATGTTTGTGCTGAAGTTTGCAAGTCCCGTAGCATGCACGTATGGTAAACGTTGTGTAACAAATTTGAAACATGAGGTGTTATTTGATTGTCCTCCTTATGAGTGGCGGTCGGGGACGAGCGATGGTCTTTTCCTACCAATCTATCCCCCTAGGAGCATGCGCGTAGTGCCGAGGTTTTTGATGACTTGTAGACTTTTGCAATAAGTATGTGAGTTCTTTATGACTCATTTTGAGTCCATGGATTATACACACTCTCACCCTTCCATCCTTGCTAGCCTCTTCGCTACCGTGCATTGCCCTTTCTCACATTGAGAGTTGGCGCAAACTTCGCCGGTGCATCCAAACCCCGTGATATGATAGGCTCTTTCACACATAAACCTCCTTATATCTTCCTCAAAACAGCCACCATACCTACCTATTATGGCATTTCCATAGCCATTCCGAGATATATTGCCATGCAACTTTCCACCATTCCGTTTATCATGACACATTCATCATTGTCATATTGCTTTGCATGATCATGTAGTTGACATCGTATTTGTGGCAAAGCCACCATTCATAATTCTTTTATACATGTCACTCATGAGTCATTGCATATCCCGGTACACCTCAGGAGGCATTCATATAGAGTCATCTTTGTTCTAGTATCGAGTTGTAATCATTGAGTTGTAAATAAATAGAAGTGTGATGATCATCATTATTAGAGCATTGTCCCAAGTGAGGAATAAAAAAAATATAAAGGCCATAAAAAAAGAGAAGGCCCAAAAAATGAGAGAAAAAGAGAGAAGGGACAATGCTACTATCCTTTGACCACACTTGTGCTTCAAAGTAGCACCATGATCTTCATAGTAGAGAGTCTCTTGTTTTGTCACTTTCATATACTAGTGGGAATTTTTCATTATAGAACTTGGCTTGTATATTCCAACAATGGGCCTCCTCAAGTGCCCTAGGTCTTCGTCAGCAAGCAAGTTGGATGCACACCCACTAGTTTCTTTTGTTGAGCTTTCATACATTTATAGCTCTAGTGCATCCGTTGCATGGAAATCCCTACTCCTTGCATTAACATGAATTGGTGGGCATCTCCATAGCCCATTGATTAGCCTCGTTGATGTGAGACTTTCTCCTTTTTGTCTTCTCCACATAACCCCCCTAATTATATTCTATTCCACCCATAGTGCTATATCCATGGCTCGCGCTCATGTATTGCGTGAAAGTTTATGAGTTTGAGATTACTAAAGTATGAAACAATTTCTTGGCTTGTCATCGGGGTTGTGCATGATGAGAGCATTCTTGTGTGACGAAAATGAAACATGACTAAACTATATGATTTTGTAGGGATGAACTTTCTTTGGCCATGTTATTTTGAGAAGACATAATTGCTTAGTTAGTATGCTTGAAGTATTATCATTTTTATGTCAATATGAACTTTTGTCTTGAATCTTTCAGATCTGAATATTCCTACCACAATTAAGAAGAATTGCATTGAAATTATGCCAAGTAGCACTCCGCATCAAAAATTCTGTTTTTATCATTTACCTACTCGAGGACGAGCAGGAATTAAGCTTGGGGATGCTTGATACGTCTCCAATGTATCTATAATTTTTGATTGCTCCATGCTATGTTATCTACTATTTTGGACAATATTGGGCTTTATTATCCACTTTTATATTATTTTTGGGACTAACCTATTAACCGGAGGCCCAACCCAGAATTGTTGTTTTTTGCCTATTTCGGTGTTTCGAAGAAAAGGAATATCAAACGGAGTCGAAATGGAACGAAATCAACTGGAGAACTTATTTTTGGAAGGAAAGCTACCGGATGGACTTGGACCCCATGTCAGGAGCCAAGGGAGGTGCTCACGAGGGTGGGGGCGCCCCCTAGGGCGCGCCCCTGCCTCGTGGGGCCCCCGAAGCTCCACCGACGTACTTCCTGCACCCATATATACCTATATACCCTAAAACTTCCAGACAGACAATAGGTCGGGAGTTCCGCCGCCAGAAGCCTCCGTAGCCACCGAAAGCCAATCTAGACCCGTTCCGGCACCCTACCGGAGGGGGAATCCCTCTCCGGTGGCCATCTTCATCATCCCGGTGCTCTCCATAAAGAGGAGGGAGTAGTTCTCCCTCGGGGCTAAGGGTATGTACAAGTAGCTATGTGTTTGATCTCTCTCTCTCTCTCATGTTCTTGAGGTGATACGATCTTGATGTATCGCGAGCTTTGCTATTATAGTTGGATCTTATGTTTCTCCTCCCCCTCTACTCTCTTGTAATGAATTGAGTTCTCCCTTTGAAGTTATCTTATCGGATTGAGTCTTTAAAGATTTGAGAACACTTGATGTATGTCTTGCCGTGCGTATCTATGGTGACAATGGGATACCACGTGATTCACTTTATGTATGTTTTGGTGATCAACTTGCGGGTTCCGCCCATGAACCTATGCATAGGGGTTGGCACACATTTTCGTCGTGATTCTCCGGTAGGAACTTTGGGGCACTCTTTGAGGTTCTATGTGTTGGTTGAATAGATGAATATGAGATTGTGTGATGCATATCGTATAATCATACCCACGGATACTTGAGATGACATTGGAGTATTTAGGTGACATTAGGGTTTTGGTCGATGTGTGTCTTAAGGTGTTATTCTAGTATGAACTCTAGGGCTGTTTGTGACACTTATAGGAATAGCCCAATGGATTGATTGGAAATAATAACTTTGAGGTGGTTTCGTACCCTACCATAATCTCTTCGTTCGTTCTCTGCTATTAGTGACTTTGGAGTGACTCTTTGTTGCATGTTGAGCGATAGTTATGTGATCCAATTATGTTAGTATTGTTGAGGGAACTTGCACTAGCGAAAGTACGAACCCTAGGCCTTGTTTCAACGCATTGCAATACCGTTTACGCTCACTTTTATCATTAGTTACCTTGCTGTTTTTATATTTTCAGATTACAAATACCTTTATCCATTATCCATATACCACTTGTATCACCATCTCTTCGCCGAACTAGTGCACCTATACAAGTTACCATTGTATTGGGTGTGTTGGGGACACAAGAGACTCTTTGTTATTTGGTTGCAGGGTTGCTTGAGAGAGACCATCTTTATCCTACGCCTCCTACGGATTGATAAACCTTAGGTCATCCACTTGAGGGAAATTTGCTACTGTCCTACAAACCTTTGTATTGGGTGTGTTGGGGACACAAGAGACTCTTTGTTATTTGGTTGCAGGGTTGCTTGAGAGAGACCATCTTCATCCTACGCCTCCTACGGATTGATAAACCATTGTATTGGGTGTGTTGGGGACACAAGAGACTCTTTGTTATTTGGTTGCAGGGTTGCTTGAGAGAGACCATCTTCATCCTACGCCTCCTACGGATTGATAAACCATTGTATTGGGTGTGTTGGGGACACAAGAGACTCTTTGTTATTTGGTTGCAGGGTTGCTTGAGAGAGACCATCTTCATCCTACGCCTCCTACGGATTGATAAACCATTGTATTGGGTGTGTTGGGGACACAAGAGACTCTTTGTTATTTGGTTGCAGGGTTGCTTGAGAGAGACCATCTTCATCCTACGCCTCCTACGGATTGATAAACCTTAGGTCATCCACTTGAGCGAAATTTGCTACTGTCCTACAAACCTCTGCACTTGGAGGCCCAACAACGTCTACAAGAAGAAGGTTGTGTAGTAGACATCATCGGGCGCAGGCTCGTCGGAGAGGCGGATCCCGCCGATGAGATCAGCGAGGCAGCTTGCAGTGCAAGCGGCTTCCACGCTGCGCAGTGCGTCGATGCAAACTCCATCAGGCGTGCCGGGTTGGCTGCTCTCGCCAAGGAGGAAGAGGGTTCTCGTCCAGAATGTGTTTCCGGACGATGGTGCACCTAGCCCCAAGGTGGGCGCCAAATGTCGAGGATATCTAGCGACATATGCCAGGGGGTGGAATATCATGGATGGGGACAAAAGTACGTCGCCGGTCTCTAGAGGCATGAGTGAGCGAGACCACGTACACGTGCGAATCTTACCCAGGTTCGACGCTCTTCATGGATATAACACCCCTAGTCCTGCTCTGCGGGGTCTCCGCATGATGACTACCATCAATAGAGTAGCTACAAGGTTGCTCCTTGAGCTGTTTCGGCTAGAGGAGGAAGAAGAGCAAGGCTAGCCCTAACTTCTCCTTCTATGGGTGTGTGTCTAAAGGCTGGGATCCTGAATCCCTTGCATGGGGAAGCCTGGGGGGTTTATATAGGCTTACCCCCAAGGGTACAATGGTAATCTGGCCGCGTGTAGGACCCGGCCGTCAGTGTCTCTAGGCGCCGGCTTCTCCGCCGGCTGTTGGGGCCCGCTGCTTGGTGGGTCCCGCCGGCTACCGGGGACTCGGCCGATAGGTAGGGCGCGCTGTCTGCGGGTCGTGGTGGCTGCGTTGCACTGTAGCCCTGCTCCTGATGACAGAAGCTTTGTCGAGGGAAGCGTGGCTACAGTCCCGCCGCCTGGCGGGCGCTCACTTTAGCCACTCCCCATCTCATCTGGTTAATGGTGCACATATTCTAAGGGAGGGAGGGCCGCCTGTTAGGAGTCGGCCCACCCTTGACGCCACCTGCTGGGGGTTCGCCGTGTTCTGGTGGCTTGCAGACAGGTAGGGCCGGCCGCCTACATGCCGTACCATCCGCTCATCGTGAGAGTGTGGCTCCCTATGTCGTAGGTGATGTCACGGGCTGCGTGGCAACAGTGCCCCGCCGGATGAGGGGTGTCCGCTTGGTACACCCGCACTGTGGCCACGCTCAGCCCTAGATTCGGGGGTGGCAGGTCGTATTGTAGCCACGCCCCGTCTTCTCGTGGTAATGGGGTGCATACTTTGAGGGGACGAGGGGCCGCTTGCTAGGAGTCGGCTCCCTCGTGGCCGTCTTCTGGTGTCTTGCCTTCTTCCAGCAACCGGCTCATCTGACCGGGCGGCCAAATGGGTTGGCCTTTCGTCAGGGAGTTGTGAGGGGCGCAGCTAGCCCCGATGTCGTGAAATACCATGGGGGGCCGATGAGGCTACCCGTGGTCATTTACTCTAACAATATGTTCAGATCCCTAATGATAATTAATACTCCTCGGATTATGATTATGAATATGCTTTGTGAGTAGTTACGTTTGTTCTTGAGGACATGGGAGAAGTCTTGTTATAAGTATTCATGTGAACATGTTATTCATTCGACATTTTGATGAGATGTATGTTGTCTTTCCTCTAGTGGTGTTATGTGAACGTCGACTACATGAGACTTCACCATTATTTGGGCCTAGGGGAAGGCATTGGGAAGTAATAAGTAGATGATGGGTTGCTAGAGTGACAGAAGCTTAAACCCTCACTACACAAAAATACACTTCTGTGATGATACATGTTTGTCACAGTAGGTCACATTTTCTGTCATGCATGTACATCCATGACAATTTTATGACAAAATCAAGATAATCATACCTGTGCTGTCTTAGAAGTGTTGAAATTACCAAAATTATCATCATTGAAGTCTGCACTTCCATGATGATAAATGGCGCGTCATGGAAGTGCTTTCGTCAAGGGTGACCAACATGTGGGATCCACCGTAACGGGTCGCCATTAAGCTATCGGGTCCGGTTTTGCATCCGATAACCCTTTAACAGCCCGGACCAATGAGGATTTTGCACGTGTAAAATTGTCATTGGCCGGAGGAAACACGTGTTGGCTCACCGTTGGGACGGATGTCATCCATTCATTGGACAGGAGGTGCATATGATACGTCGACACGTCGCACGACCCAACAGAGGCCCATTCTGGTGAAAAGGCCGGCCCGTTTGACTTGGTCAAAAGGTAACGGCCCGGCCCACGGAAAGCCTATTAATGACATGTTCGTATATAGCCCATTTACGACCCGCTAACTCACGGCCCTTTACGGCCTATCGGAATTAAGCCAGTGGCTTCATCTGGGCCGTCCAATATGATTCCATCCCGTTGTAACTTCCGGCCCATGTATGGCCCATGATGTCTTTCGGCCCATACGAGGCCATTTGTAACTCTTGGCCCATTAACGGCCCGTGGTGATTCTGGCCCGCAATGAACAATGTATCGCTTTATACCCATTAACGGCCCATTATTCCGTTGGGCCGTTTCCAACCCGTGTTATCTTTCGGCCTTCTCAGGGCCCATTTATTCTTGGGCTCATTTCTAGCATTCGGTTACTTACGGCCCGTTACTGGCCTTTCTGCTTGTGGGCCAAATTCAGCCCATGGTTACAATCAGCCCATTTGCGGCACGTTAATCCGTTGGGCCATTTTCATAGTGTCATCAAATACGGTCGATTAACGACGGCCCGTTCTGGTCGGCCAATGAACGGAGGATTGAAAATCTAGCTCGTTTACGGCCCATAATGCGGTCTATTATTGGCCCATGTTTGGCCGACCGATCATACGACCCGTAGAAGGCCCATTGATGCTATGCCCTTAGAAGGCCCATTGTTTCTACGGCCCTTAGAAGGCCCATTGTTTCTGTAATGCCCCGGATACAACTTTCCATATTTGTAACTCCGACTCTTGCCTTTTCCGGAGATGCGATAGGAGATTTCCTTCATGGTTGGGTTTTTGTCTTTCGTTTTGCATTTTGGTCATGTCATGCATTTCATATCATGTCATCTTGTGCATCACATTTGCATTCGTGCTCGTCTCATGCATCCGAGCATTTTCCCCGTTGCCCGTTTCGCAATCCGACACCCCTACTTGCACCGATGCACCCCTCTTGTCTCTTTTCGTGAGCGGGTGTCAAATGTTCTCGGAATGGACCGAGATTTGCCAGGTAGCCTTGGTACACCACCGGTAGACCGCCTCCCAAATTTCGTGCCATTTGGAGTCCGTTTGATGCTCCAACGATTAACCGGGTAACTATGAAAGCCCCTTTTGTGTTGCAGCCCAACACCCCTCTAAAACGGCCCAATAACCCATCTAAACCACTCCCATGTCCTCCGTCGTCGGATCACGATCGTGTGGGCGAAAACTACACTCCATTTGGACACTCCTACCTCCTCCTAGCTATAAATATGTGCAACCCTTCCAAATTCACGGTCCAAACCCTAGTCTTCTTCCTCCTCGCGCCGCCGGACATGTCCACTCTGCCATTCGGACATGTCCGCCACCGCCCCGACCAATCATGGAGTGCCACATCACCCCACCGGCCCTCTCTCTCTCCTCCGTGCCGTCGGGCCTGCGGGGCCCATCGCCGGCCTGCCTTTGGGCCGAACCGGGCCGCGCCCTGTGCCGGCACCCGATCCGCCCGAGCGCCGCCGCCCTTTGCCGAGTGCCGCCCGCCCGCCACTACTAGGAAAAGTCTTGTTAGTGGCGCACCTGTTTTGGCCATTAATGGCGCACTACAGGTGCGCCACTATCATCACGCCATTAGTAACTTATACTAATGGCGCACCCCTGGTGCGCCATTAGTATACCAGACAGTAGTGGCGCACCAGGCAGTGCGCCATTAGTATGTCCCGTGGTGCGCCATTAGTATGCCTCCCAGGGGGCCATATTTACCTTGTGCTCTGGATTACTAATGGCGCACTACAAGGCAGTGCGCCACTAGTGTGTTTATTGCAGTGCGCCACTAAAGTGTTGTGTGGTGCGCCACTAGTATGAATATTAGGATTTTTTTATTTTCTGATATTTGCACAGGTTACAAAATATATTACTGGACAGAATATAGACAACACCACACAGCAACAACAGATTTATCGAATATAATAGAAGATTAGTCTCCGAATACAATTCATCATATTAGTCTCCGAATACAATTCATCATATTAGTCTCCGAATTCAAAATACCGAACAAAGTTAGAACATTACAAGTCTCGAGACCGCGAGTAGTGAGTTTGTATTCACATTACAAGTCGATATCGATCATCTAAACTACCATCACATAGAAGAGAGCTGCGCTCATCACGATTAGCATCATCGCGATGAAACTGGTCTTCATCCGGTTCCTCCTCCGCTCCCTCCTCTCTCCCGCTAGATAGCACGCATATCTAGCTTCCGCCTCCGCCCTAGTGGTGTACCATTTGTAACTATTACCGCTGAAATGGTGAACCTGTCTCCGACACTCCTTCCAGTCGTCGTAGACTCCGGGAACCTTACCCTTGTACACGACATACGATGGCATCTCTATGCACTAGCCAAACAAAACATTAGTAGCAATTCAGAGACAATACATAAGCAATATATAAGTATGCAACAAAAGGATCAAAAGAGAAAAGCAAGACATTAATATCAAGATTTGTGGTCCTACTAATTAATAGCATCGATTACATATAAGTTGAGAGCCTGTCCAAACCAAAGAGACATACAAGTTCATTAAAGTTTAATTACAACATGAGCTAATCGATATTTCAGAACTACACATAGCATCACTACTTTTGACTCGACTCAGGGACCGGAGCGTGGATGAAGCCGCCGTCTGTCGTGATGGTCATGAAATCGCGGGCATTGTCAGCCTGCATTTGTAGCGTTGTTTCTATCTCACTATTGGACGGTTGATATCTGAGGTAGAACTGCCCCGAGGTATGAAGGACACCTTGATGGATGATTTCCGCAAACTCCGACTGGATGTGAAAGAATTCTTGTCTGATATCCGCGTCCTGGATTGCCGACAAGCTTGCGACCCAATCTTTGAGATTATTTGGTAGCAGAAGGTGATTATGGTCCCGTACGATCGCCCGCATGTGATGGAGGGCGTAGTAGGCATCCTTCTGATCGCCAGGCGGCTGCTTGACGTAGGGGAACGTCGTTTTGTGGGCGAACACGTGCTTGCCATACCTATGAATTGGCCTGCTGAAGGTGCCTCCATATCTGGCGTAGCCGGGGAGAACATAATCAAGAACTTTCTTGATATTTCTGTCGTCTTTCTTCGACTGACGGTCCGAGTCGGAAAACATGGCCATGGAATATTTCGGGCTTAAGAGGATGAGTGTGCAATGTGTGTCACTGCACAAAACACGGAATGTTAGAAAAAAAGAACGATCGAAATCTAAGAAATCATATGTTACGGGGCGGTGAGGGGATGACTTACTCAGGAAAGTAAGGCACGAGGAAGTTATCCTTATCTGGGTTTGCCAGAATGATGCCTTCGAGGTATGAACTCGCGACTTGCCGGTCCCCAGCGCTGCCCAAGATCTTGGCACGCATGTAGAAGGGGTCGACTATCACGATATCCGGGGTCTTGTCTCTAATGATCCGCATCTCCATACTCAGCGAAAATAGCCGAACGAAGGTGTAGTGCAGCGGATGAAGGTTAAACATAGCGAAGATGTCATCAAACCGCAGGACGATCATACCCCCGATGGCGCTATCCACAAAGCCCTTGCCCTCTAGCACCTTGGCCACGAAAACCGGGTATGCCATATCATAAAGAACACTGTCATGCAGACTCCGCATAGCACCGGTTGCAGCATTGAGCTGATTAGTCGGTAGCATCGGCCTACCCGCCACATGCACCCTCCTCGAGATATCCTTAGGTGAAGGTGGCCCGTCCTGAGCACGGATCATACTCGGTGCCGGCTGGCTCGCACCCTTGTTACTCTTTCTTTTCCATCCCTTCTTCTTCTGCTATAATGGGATCGAGTTCTGCTCACAGACAGCCTTCTTGAGTGTGTTGGGGTTGATAATATTTCGCACCTTGGCTATCTGAGGCTCGGTGAAGGCGGCAGCTGGAGGGGTCTCCTGAGAACTAAACACCAGACGATGCCTGTTGCTACTGGGTTTCTCCGCGGTACCAACTAGATCGTCTTTTGCGGGGTTGGGTTCTTGAGAAGGAGGCCCCAAGAATTCGTCACTGTACCCATGTTCGTTGAAATACTTATCAACGTTGGTAAATGTATCGTCGTTGTCGTCGTCGGCGTCGTCTGGATCCTGTGCCATATGCATGTCCGGATCCTGTGCCATATCCATGTCCGGCATGTCCGGTAGCGTTGCGGGGGTCTTGCCATGGCTTGGCGCCGGCACGACTGGCGGTGTTGTCTATGGGTTGGTCTCCCCCGCCCCCAAACGAATCTGGCTCTTCGGCCAAAGCATGGGCCAGCTTATGCAGGCGCTGAGGGTCATCACATCATCTTCGTCGGCCCCATGGGGTCGATACGGAGGTAATATGTCGTCGAAGCCCAGCAGCACCCGAACCAGTTGAACCCTATAAATGGTGGGTGCATCTGATTACCGTGGAACACGCGGCTGCCCGGTTGAACGATTCTGCCCTTGGCGACATCGACCAACTCGTCGTTCACGAAGTGCAGGAGAGTGCACAGAACATCAGCGGCGCCCAGCGAAAACATGTAGGGCGTCAGGGATGCCCAGTCAAAGGCAAGGAGATGAAGTTATCGACCGAGAGGCTTAATTAGTTACCGTGATGGCGTCGAGCTCGGCTAATGTCGAGGCATCGCCAACGGCAGGCGTGCAAGTGACGGAGGGGCCGCTTGCTGCCGAGGTGCCGGCTGGTGTATTCTTCCCACACTCGGGTGTATTAAGCTGCAATGCCGGTGCCGCCGCGGGAGACACCAATGCCGCCTCCGCCGGAGACACCAATGGCGCCGCCGGCACATTGCGTGTGTTGTTGCCCGTGAAGCTGGGAATCGGGGGAGGCTCCTGTTGGCCGCCCGCAATCCACGCCTGCAGCCCAGAAACCAAGGTAGGCATAATGGCGGTGATCGCCGCTCCCAGTTGGTCTCGCACTTGCTCTTCGACGATCTCCGGAATCCACGCCACTTGTGCCTTGAGTTGTTGAACCTCATGCTCCTGGCTTTCCGAGCTGGTCTTTCTCTCCTTTCTCCCAGTGGTATAGTACTACGACCATTTCGTGGACAAGCCTTTGCCGGCCACATGACCAGCTGATGTCGGCTTACTGAGCTTATCCTTGTTTTTCATTACGTTCAACACCCTATTTAAAGGGGTGTCAAAAGGGGAGCTCTGAGACGACCCCGCGCTACTGGTTTCAGTGTCCTGCGGAAGGAACGTGAACCATTTAGAAATTTGGCTTCATTAATTAGAATGCAGCCATATGGAGCTAATTACGCAGGGGTGTATTCTTACCAAAACACGCTCAAGCGCCTTGGTCTTCGGATCCGTGGTAAGCTCCTTGGTTACTGCGTCAATCTTGTACCGGGCCCTGACATAGTTCCTGGTCTGCTTGTCACGGTATTTCTCAAAGAGGGGCGGTAGGCCTTGCTCGGCACGCTCCGCGTCCTCCTTGTACCATATAGGTTCTGCCACTCTGTAACCGTCGGGACCGAGTTTGTGGACCCCTAAGTTCAAGTCCCGCATCTCTTTCCCCCACAAACTTGATTCCGGAGATGCATTGCTCTCGCACTTGATCTTGAACTCCCGGTAGTCATTTTTGCTGATCGAAGGATTTTTCTCCTTGATCATCTCATAACTATCACCTTTTTCAACCATGCTCTTCACTAAGGCTCTCCAAGTAGCCAGGGCCGTGCTCATCTTCGTGAGGGCGGCACTGTTCACTTTATTCCCTGAGAGGCGTGTGTTTGCGAAGTCACCGGGGAACTTTTATCGTTCGTGCAGCTTCGTGAAGAGGAGGTTGCGCAAATTCCCTCGGTCATGATGCCTTAGGTTCTCGGTGTTGATCGAGATGGTGCTCCGGAGAATGCACTCGAGCTGTCCCGCGTATCCCTTGACTATTTCTAGGGGCACCGTTGGATGCCTCTCGGAGGACACTTCAGTAAATTCCTCCTTGACGGTGCCGAGCATGTTCAGGCGCCGGTCCTTCCGTTGCCTCTTCGGTTGGCTGCCATCTATGCGTGCACTGCCATCATTAGTGGTGGCATCCTCGGCTGCACCATCAGTGGTGTCATCCCCGACGCCACTAGGGGTTGTGTAGTCAGGATCGGTGTTAAGGGCGGCGTCCTCATAGCGGTGAGGTTCTTCCTCCATCTCCTGGGACAGCTCCCAGAATGCCTTGCTTGAACCGCCGGCCTCATCGTTGTGGGCCATGTTTCGCTCTAAATAGGAAAAAAGTTTGGTTAAAAAGTTGGTTATTGTCAAGGAACAAGATCTCATCATTTAGGGTTTGTCGACACCGAGGCATCCTAAAAGGTAAGCTTTTATCATTTAGGGTTTGTCGACGCTGAGGCACCCTAAAAGCCTAAGCTTTCATCATTTAGGTTTTTATCGACACCGAGGCACCCTAAAAGCCAAGGTTTTATCATTTAGGGTTTGTCGATGCTGAGGCACCCTAAATGCTAAGTTAAGTTTTCATCATTTAGGGTTTATCGATGCCGAGGCACCCTAGGTTGACTGATATATATGGGTACTCTAAATGGCAGATCGCATCGGCATCACCGCCTACTCGAGTGCCTAGGAAAAGAGCGCTGGTGCTTCCGATCATGCTACCCCCTCACAGCCAGAGAAACAGAGAAGGCAACTTGCGGGTTAAACTATCCCAAACAGAGTATTATATCACAGGCACACACATATGTATATATATCACACATACTTGAGTTAACACAGACTACAAAATGAAACAAGTTCACAAGGTTGGATACACATATATGGTGACAGATAGAGTAATAACTATGAGTTGATATCACACTTCTATATGTATAACACAAGAGGCAGTTGATCCTACTTAATTAAGTACTAAGATACCCCGGCCCATGCATTAGTCGCAAGTAGCCCATATGTCCTATTTGTAGCAAAGTCATGCTAAAATTCATAGAAAATTTCAGCATGACCTTTGTTGAAAATAGGACATATGGAGTACCCGAATTTGCCGGAACGGAAGTTAATCGACATTCCGTCAAACTCAAGGGCCTCTCGGGGTACCTGCAAAATCATCACGACACGATGGTCGGACACAAAACCCAGCAAACTCCTTCCCTTCACTCGGGGTACAACGATATATCTTCTAGCCATGAAACCCCACCCTGATTCTCCTTCCTCCTGCCAAAGAGAAGTTGGCTGCAGAGGATGGTCCAACTCAGATCAGCCTACAGAAGTTCATTGTATAATTCTGTTTAGTTCCAAGCATATACGAATACTCTTCAGAGTGGGCACAAAGATGGAAGCAAACTAATAGCACAAAGTGAATAGCAAATCGGCTACTGAAACTATACTGAAACCATGCTGAAACTTTACTGAAACTACTCCTTGCAAGCAAACTGAAACTACTCCTTGGAAGCAAATTTTCTTGGAAGGAGTATTGTGTGCACAAATCTACTCCAACTAGTTGCTTTCACTTAGAGATTGTTAGGTAGTCGATAGCACAAACAGCATGAGTCATTCTTCAGACCGTTACAAATAGAAACAATGGCAACCAAGGTTAAAAACCAACAATCCTATATATTGAAATCTTTCGGTTGTTTAGTGTTCTAGCTTGGAAGTTGTATCTACCACTATTTTCTGGAGATTACATTCTTAATGGAGGGTTATGGTTGTGCACTCAAAAGTTGTTGGAAAGAAAATACCCTGTATTTTAGTGCATTATAGTACGCACAAGTAGGCAAAGTTCCTGTGAAAATATAGATGCAAGGAAAAAATAAGCAGCCAAATAAGAAGTTGTGTACTTCAGAGGATGTAAATGTGTAGTTCCTAGAAAAATATGCAGTCAAACAAACTAGCAATGTTGCTGTAATTACTTAAAAGCTTATGTGACTGCTTCAGTAAAATTAAGAAGTAGAGAGTGCTTGGAAGGAGTATTGTGCACAAAGTGAATTTGTAGCACACATAACTTGAGAAAATGACACCTAACACCGAAACTACAAACAGAACTGCAGAAAAATGGCAGGGCAGAGCCAGGATCATCTATTGTCACAACATTCTTTCTAGTAAACCCCAACAAGCATGATCTAACTGCTCATGTATTGTCAACAGCATAGCCACCCCTATCTATCAACCACACAAACAAGTATTTAAGATTCCAACAACTAGGACCCCTTGCAGTTTGGTGATCCCTCCTATATGCCTGATGGGTCACCGTGATGCGAAAAACTCACAACCATTTTCATTAGCAGCACAGGTAAGATGGCAAGCCCCTGTTGCCCAGATCAAATTGAAATGCATCTGTATGCCTAATTTGGTGTCCAACCAATCCGCATCCGCACCCCCTGTTACCATCATTTAGAAGGAAGAAGCAGTCACCCAAAATCAGACTGAAACTGCAGCTTAGATTCACACTGCCAATGCCATGCCATGCTATCGGTTTCCCCCCGTTGCTGTTTCTATTATAGAACAGAACAACATCGTAGTGACCGCAAAAAACAAGAGAGGCCACCTTACCCTATACTACACGCTGCCACCTAGGGATGCTAAGGAACAGAACATAGATGGCGGAGTGGGTCTCACCTCGGGGGAGACAACAACAACGACGGTGGTGGTGGATGCTTGGGAGCGGCGGCGATGAAGATGGAGACGGGGGCGGCGACGAAGACCGCGACGGAGACGGAGACGGGGGCAGCGACGAAGACGGAGGCGGGGGGTGCATCGCGATTGGTTGGGGGCGGTGGTGGTGATGGTGGATGCTTGGGAGCGGCGGCGGCGGTGGATGCTCGGGGGTGGTGACGGCTTGCGGTGGTGAGGGGTGGGGAGGGATAGAGGGGGGAAGCGCACCTCCAAGGGGTGCACCATAAGTACATCCATAGCAATGGCGCACCACCGCGGGGTGCGCCATAAGTAACTTTTTTTATTGATAACAGTGGCGCACCCTCTCTTGGTGCGCCATTATTAACTTTTTTAATTATTTTTTTATTGATAACAATGGCGCACTTTAATTATTTTTTATTGATAAAAATTATTACACTATATAGAGGAGAGGAATAGAGGAGGGAGGGAGGGATCATTTACATTCATTGACGAGGCGGTGGTTGGTGTCGCATCGGGGATGCAGACTGTAGGAGGACGCTGGTCATGGTCATGGTCGTGGGCCGGCCTCGTCGCATCGTGTCGGCGTTCGTTGTCAGCCGTCGATGGACTACGAGTAGCCCTGCCGAAGTCTCTACCTCCAGGCTCCGGCTTCCTCGTCACAACGGTGAAACGAGGTGCAGCTGCCGGTGGGTGGGGTGGGGCGGCTGCGGCGAATGGGGTTGGGGTGTGACGCGACCTACCCTAACCTAGGTTGGAGCGGGGGAGGGTGCGGGGGGTCGTAGTCGGCGGTGGAGCGGCGGAGGGTGCGGGGGGTCGTCGGCGGCGAGGGGGGTCTGGCGAGGGTCGGGGATCGAGATGTAGGGGTATCTGGCGCGGGGGGCGAGGGGAAAAGGGATAGATGGGGGGGAAGAATAGCAATGGCGCACCTCCTAGGGGAAAAAATATTCATGAGTTAAAAAAATATTAACAAATTCAATACTTTTTGTGAGTTAGAAATTCAATACCAGAATAAACACATAAATAAATATTCATGAGGACTAGAACAGAAGAAATATCATTTCAAAATGTCGAAATACAATCGAGAAATGAAGACTACGATTTAAATACAATCGATCTTAGCTAGCTATCTTTTCACAATCTTCTTGCCCTTCTTTTTCGCAAATGGAGTTCTTCTGTTGAACGGACGTCCTTTAGGTAGGGTGGTCCTACTTCTTCTTGGGGTGTATGGCACTTCATCGTCATCGTCATGTTTCATCTTCGGTTTGCCGTACTTGTCGAAGTCTTGCTCATTGGCGACACCATCCATTCCGATGATCTTCCGTTTCCCTCTCCTCATGACAACACAACTAGGCTTTGACAGGTCGGTAATGAAGAAGCATTGGTCCACTTGGGAATCCAGTACCCATGGCTCATTTTTCGTGGTGACGTTTGCGCCCCGGTCTTGGATTTGGCTTCGGGTATAACCATGGTGGTGAAATACCGGTCTTCTTTTAGGACGCTCTTGGCTCATCTGACACGGAATATCGGGACCTTCTCTCCAGTGTAGCTCAGCTCCCAGATCTCCTCGATCCTTCAGTAGTATCTGTCCTTGTTGTTACCGGTGTAGGATTCCATCGTTACCCCGGAGTTCTGATAACCATCGCTCTTCATGTCCTTGTCCTCGGTGTAGAATGTGTAGCCGTTGATATCGTACGCCTCATAGGTCATCAGGTTGTGCTCGGCGTCCTGTGACAAGGCGAATATGAGTTTTTCTTCCGCGGAAGAATCCTCATGTAAAGGGTACGACAGAAGCTTCTCCTTGAACCAACGCGTGAAACATGAGTTGTGCTCTTTGATTATATCTCCGTCTGTCCTCTGTTGGCCTCGGTCATTGTACGCCTTCTCAATAAAGGTTTTGTGCTCTACCACCCAAGGATCGACCACGTCTATGTGTTGTAGCGCTACTAGGTTTGCTCTTTCAAAGTCGGCGAGTCGACCCTCGAAGTCGACATGCATCTCGCGGCGACCATCGCGGTGACCCCATCCAGCGAGCCTGTCGAGGTGTCTGTTGACGGGCAGACCAACGGGGTTCTCGATGCCTAGATAATTCATGCAGTAGGAGATGCACTCTTCGGTCAGAAAGCCCCTAGCTATGCTTCCCTCTGGACGTGACATGTTGCGAACGTATCCTTTGATGACACCATTCATCCTTTCGAACGGCATCATGCTGTGCAGGAACGTCGGCTCGAGTTGGATGATATCCTCCACGATATGGACCAGTAGATGCACCATAACATCGAAGAATGCGGGCGGGAAGTACATCTAAAGCTTGCATAGTATCACCACGATCTCTTCCTGTAGCCTTCTGAGTTGCCTCATGCCAACCGACTTCCGAGAGATGACATCGAAAAAGTTGCATAGGCCAAATAGCATTTCACGGACGGGCGCGTCCATGATCCCACGGATTGCAACTGGAAGTATCTGCGTCATCAACACGTGACAGTCGTGAGACTTCATCCCGCTGAACTTCTGCTTCGCTGAGTCTAGGTATCTGCTTATCTTCCCCGCGTAACCGGAAGGAAGTTTTACTCCTACGAGGCAGGTGAAAAACTGCTCGATCTCCTCCCGACTTAGAGTGAAGCACGCGGGAGGGTAGTCATTTCCGGTCTTCTTGGCCTTTTTGCCTTTGCGACGACTTTCCGTGTCCTGCTTCGCCTCATCATCATCATCATCATCATCATCATCATCAGCGTGAAGCTCCTCCCTAATGCCCATTGGTTCCTAGTCTGCCCTTGCTTTCGGCCCATCCTTGGTCCTCTCTGGCCTATTGAGCAGGGTACCAAGTAGACTCTCGCACACGTTCTTCGTGATATGCATGACATCAAGGCTGTGAGGCACACGGTGGATCTTCCAGTACGGCAAGTCCCAGAAAACAGACCTCGTTTTCCATACCTTCAGCAGTGGCTCTGGTGCCTTTCGCTTCTTTCCTGGCTCTGGCGCCTTTTGCTTCTTTCCTGGCAGTGGCCAATCTTTCCAATTTTTCAACATCTCGTCTATTTCATTGCCGCTCCTCGTACGCGGGCGTCTTCGGGGTTCGGTTTCACCATCGAACAAATCCTTGCGTTTTCTCCATGGGTCATCGTCGCGAAGCCACCTTCGATGTCCCATGAACACGGTTTTCGAAGACCCGGGATCTCTATCTAGCTGGCGATATGTTGTGTCATCCATGCACCTGACGCATCCAGAAAATCCGTTGACCACCTGCCCCGCGAGATATCCGTAACCGAGATAGTCGTGCACCGTCGTGAGCAGTGCAGCTCTCATAGGGAAATATTCTTTCTCTACGGCGTCCCACGTATTGGCTGGCGTTTTCCACAGCGTGTCTAGCTCCTCTTTCAGCAGCCCCAGATACAGATTGATGTCGTTCCCTGGTTGTTTCGGCCCTTCAATTAGCATATTCATGTGAATGTACTTCCTCTTCATGCACAACCAGGGGGAAGGTTGTACATCCACACAAACACAGGCCAGGTGCTATGTGTGCTTCTCTGGCTGCCAAACGGATTGACTCCATCGGTGCTCACGCCCAGCACGATGTTCCCTGGATCGGCCCCAAATACTGGGTGTTCGAAGTTCAACGCTTGCCACTGGCTCACATCCTTAGGGTGACTCAGCATCTTGTCGTTTTTATTTATCTCCGGATCATTTCCGTCATCTTCTCGCTTCTTCTCCTCCCTATCCCCGTGCCAACGCAGGAGCTTTGCTAGCTTAGGGCCCGCGAAATACTGCTGTAGACGAGGAGTGATCGGAAAGTACCACACCACTTTTTGAGGAGCTTTCTTCCTCTTCTTGTATCGAGTGACGCTGCACACCAGACATATGGTAGACTACGCGTGCTCGTCCTGATAAATGATGCAATTGTTCATGCACACATGGTATTTCACGGGCGGTAAATCCAGAGGACACACGATTTTCTTCGCCTCCTCGAAACTGGTTGGGCACTTGTTCCCCTTAGGAAGACGTTCGCGCCAGAATGACATGTTCTCGTCGAAGCATGCGTCGGTCATTTTGTGTTTTACCTTCATCTCTAGAGCCATGAGCGTTACGTTCAGGCGGGTATCCTCGGGCCTGCATCCTTCATACAATGGAGTAACCACGTCTATCTCCAGTTGATCCAGCTTGGCTTTCTCTCGGGCAGTAGCTCTTGCATTATCCGTCTGCTTGAGATGCAGCTCTTGAATATGAGGGTCCTGCACCCAGCCCATCGATGGTCCATCGTCGTCTGCTCCGGCATCTTCATCTTCATGATCATGCCCTTCGTCTTGATCTTCCTCATCATCATGTCCAGCGTCTTCTACATGATGACTGTGTACAACATCACCGTCGTGATCATGTCCTGGAGATTCTTCATCTTCTCGCCCGCCGTCGTCGCGGTGGTTGTCTTGGTGCCCTTCCTCATTTCTTGCCCGCCCCCCATGGACGACTTCATAGTCATCTTCATCACCTTGCCACTGATAGCCATCGATGAAACCACGCAAGAGCAGGTGGTCTCGCACCTGTCCGGAATCCGGATCCGCAATAAGGCTCTTCATCTTGCATCTTCGACACGGACATCTTATCTCCGTCTCGTTCTTTTGAAGCACCTCGGCCTTCGCGGAGCACAAAAACCTATTTACGATGCCTTCGGTCATCGTGCGGACCATGGTCGCCTGCGGGGTAGAGCAAAACGATATTTTAGAACCAAGAAAATTTTTGGCATGACTTTGCCTAAAAATAGGACCAAAAAGAATGCATAGTGCCAAATTCTCGCCGAAACGGAAATGAATCAACATTCCGGCAAAATATTGGCAACTATCGCATTTCAAATACCGGTACCTGCAAACACAAACATATATGCCACACCACAAACATATGCAACACCACAAACATAGTAGATCTAGCTAGGCCATAAAAAGTGCATGTGCACGTTGTTGGAGGGAGAAAAAGTAGATCTACAACATAAAGAAAGCTTTCCCCTTACTTACCTATCAAAAAAAGGTAATTTAACCACTTAATTTGGGTGAATCTATGGTGCAAATGAGGTGAGGAGGAGGAGGCAGCCGAGACAAGCTTGGAGGAGGAGGTGCAGAGAATGAAGTGGGGAAAGTGAGTGTGGTAGGTGGCCGTCCAAAATATCTAGCTGGTCTCAGGTTACTAATGGCGCACCACATAAAAATGCGCCATTAGTAACCCTGGTTACTAATGGCACACCAGTTAGGGGTGCGCCATTACTAGTTTTGCAAAAAATATAATTGCTAGTAGTGGCGCACCGTGGCGCACTTCACAAAGGTGCGCCATTACTAGTTTTGAAAAAAAAGTAAAAAAATGTTAGTAGTGGCGCACGGAGCATGTGGTGCGCCATTACTAGTTAAAACTAGTAATGGCGCACTGTGCCCTGGTGCGCCATTAATAGTTTTGGAAAAATAAAAAAAAATTTGCTAGTAATGGCGCACCGTGTGTCTGGTACGCCATTAGTAATGAGGACACTAATGGCGCACCTGTATCTGGTGCGCCACTACAATATAGCAGTGGCACACCACATACATGGTGCGCCATTAATGTCCATATTAGCTATAGCCCTTTTCCTAGTAGTGCGCTGTCCGCCGCTCCGGCCACTGCCTCCACGCCGCTGCACACCGCCCGCCACCACCTCGCCGCACCGCCGCCTTGCGCCGCACCCCGCCGCCGCACCATGGAGCTCCGCACACCGGCGACGAGCTCGCCGCCCCATCTCCTCTCGGTCGCCGGTCACAGCCCGGATCCCGCCGGGCCTCACTCCGGCGATCCTCTCCGGTGACTTCTCCACCTCTGGCCTCCTTCCCCGTCTCCTCCGGCGACGTAACTCCGGCGAGATCCCGATGAGCATCGGAAACTGTGCGAAACCCTAGATCTGGTCCAGAGGGGTATATTTTCTCTAAGTCCCTTTTCTGTGACATTTTCATGCCCTGTTCATTGCATCATATCTCCGTGACTGTAGCTCCGTTTCATGCATATAAGATATCAAAATGTTCACTGTGAGACGCTCTTCATTTCATTCCATTGTGGCATGCTTATTTGAGTCCATCTTGATGCCCAAATCATTGATGTAAGAGTGCTATAAAATGTTTACTCCTATTACTTATCAGATTATGATGATTTGTCATTTTGTCACATTTGATGTGTGCTTCATATGGGCATGAGCTCTACATGTGTTTTGAACTATGCCATGCTACCTTTACAGGGGTGCTTGCCATGTATTTTTGTGATCTATGTGGTGACTAGCACAAGCATGCAAAGTAGCCTCCGCAATGTTGCTGATTTCAGTGACTTAGTATTTTGCTAAGTCCTTTTCCTGCTGTTATTTTGATGCCATGTAAACATGATGCTACAGTGAGATCCATGTTTTTTTAGTTGCTTCAGTAAGGATGTTTTGAACATATGGTTATGCTCTCTCCATCCATGCCCCTGATGTTCCTGGTAGATTGTTTACATGTTAATCAATTTTCCCATGGTTGTTGCTAGTGATCCGAGCATGCTATGAATTTGCTCTTGCCATGGTTAGCTTCATCAACATGTCATCTTGCTGTTGCCATGCCTGTTTTGTCTTGTAATGCATTGTGATGAGTGGTTTGAGCTCGCAAAGATGCCTTCATAATTCTGTTTATGCCATGCTCTGTTTTCTACCAAGTATGAAACTGTTAATAAAACTTGCTATGTTTACCTGGGTGCCATCATATCTTCTGTGCCTTTTTTTGCTCATGATCAGTAAGGGACTTTTGTTCTATGCTTTTAGTAGATTCATGCCATGCCTTGTATTGCTATTATATGTTCCTGTAGCATGTTGTTTGCTTGCTCTAAACATTGCTTCCTGATGTTATTTCTGGCATGTTAGTAATTTCTCTAAGTCTGTGAAGCTGATATCTTTTGCACTTTTGCCATGCTTGTTTGAACCTGCTCTTGTGTGATTTAGCTGTAGCTCAGTGTTCATGTTTTGTCAAGAATCTTGAGTACATCACTTCTATATGCTTTGTTGCTATGTTGGAGTGCAGTAGCTTAGTTTCTTGTTGCATTCTAGATGGCATCGTGCTGTTAATCGTAGAATTCTGCCATTCTTGTTTTGCTTGCCTTTTGCAAACCGAGCATCCGTTTCCGGTGATCTTTATATCGATTTAGACCAAAATCATCTCATCTTCCCAGCGGCATACTTGGTTTGCCAAGTTGATGCCTTGTTCATCCTTTTCCTTCTGGAGCACGCATATGCATTGCATATCACATCTCACATATCATGCCATGTTTTGCATCATGTTGTTTGTGCATTGCACCGTGATTGATTGTTGGTACTTTGCTTGTGTTCTTGTTTTGGGTAGAGCCGGAAGACGAGTACGTGACCGAGGAACCTGTTGAGTACGCTTACGAGGATCAAGCTTTCGACAACTCTGAGAACTTTGCAGGCAAGATGACCATACCCTCGAAATCACTTCTATCTTTGCTTGCTAGTTGTTCGCTCTATTGCTATGCCGCGATACCTACCACTTGCTATATCATGCCTCCCATATTGCCATGTCAAGCCTCTAACCCACCTTTCCTAGCAAATCTTTGTTTGGCTATGTTACCGCTTTGCTCAGCCCCTCTTATAGCGTTGCTAGTTGCAGGTGAAGATGAAGTTTGTTCCTTGTTGGAACATGGATATTGTTGGGATATCATTATTATATCTTATTTACTTTAATGCATCTATATACTTGGTAAAGGGTGGAAGGCTCGGCCTTATTCCTGGTGTTTTGTTCCACTCTTGCCGCCCTAGTTTCCGTCATACCGGTGTTATGTTCCTTGATTTTGCGTTCCTTACGCGGTTGGGTGTTATGGGAACCCCTTGACAGTTCGCCTTGAATAAAACTCCTCCAGCAAGGCCCAACCTTGGTTTTACAATTTGCCACCTAAGCCTTTTCCCTTGGGTTCTGTGGACTCAAGGGTCATCTTTATTTTAAACCCCCGGGCCAGTGCTCCTCCGATGTCGGAGTAATGGGCCACGGGTAGGCCAACCCGAGTCCCATAACCTTTCAAGACATCGGGGCAGGCTGCGCCCCTCAAGACCCCAGGACAAAGAGCCGCCTCCTGAGGAGTCGACGGCAAGGTGGCTGACTTCTCGCTCACGGCCGAGTCCCAGGGATGACTTCCAGAGAAGCCGACTTTGGGGAGTCGGCCTGCGACTCCAACAAACCCCATGACCTCATCAAAGGGGACGAGGCAGGGGCGTGGCTACAGCAAAGCCCACCCCCGCCCCCTCACCAAGGGCAGACATGGCCACAGCACGCCGTACCCCGGAAGATCTCCGTGCGGCGTGGCACTGTTGCCATGCCGGCCTTGACATCAGCACCGCAGGGCCGAATCCTGCACCCACGACAGCTTGTCTGTATGGCCTGGAGGCAGCAGGGCCCACCAGTCAGTGAGACCTTGGGAGATGGCGGGAGAACCACCAGTCGGACCCGTCGGGAGTCGGCCCGGGGGAGTCGGCCGAGCCCTCCCCCGGGGCCCACGCGCCATTAATCAAGATGAGATGGGGAGTGGCAACAGTGATCGCCCGCCAGGCGGCGGGGCTGTTGCCACGACCTCATGATCAAGCCCGCGTCATCAGAAGTACGGCTACAGTAATCAGCAGCCGGCAAGACCCGCCCGCAGCGGACGCGGCTTGTCGGCTCCGTACCCGGCCAGTCAGCGGGGCCCACCAGTCGGCGGGCCCTAGCGGTCGACAGAGAAGACAGAGGCCAGAGACACTGACGGCTGGGCCCGCGCCCAGCCGGATTACCATTATACCCCTGGGGGGTAGGCCTATATAAACCCCCCAGGGCACCCATGCAAAGGGTTGGAACCCATTAGCTCTAGACCAGATCATATAGAAGGGGAGAGCTAGCCTTGCCCTCTCCTACCACCAGAAAACAGCTCAAGGAGCAACCGTGTAAGCATTTTTGCCATAGAGATCATGCGAAGACCCCGTAGAGCAGGTATTATCTCCCCGGAGAGCCCCGAAGCTGGGCAAGATTCACCGGCATGCATGTCTTCGCCTCATCCTGTTTCCAGGCACCGGCGACGTTCTACTCGCACCCACCATGATAAGCCATCCGTTGGCATATGTCGCACCAAACCCCGACATTTGGCGCCCACCGTGGGGCATTGTGCACCGCCGTCCGGAGATCTGTTCTAGACGGGAACCCTTTTCCTCCCTGCGAGCGCAGACAGCCAGGCACGCCGGACGAAGTTTGCACCAACGCGCTAAGCGGCGTTGAGATCGCCTGCGCGGTCAACTCCTTGGACGAACTCGTCAGCGAGGTCCACCTATTCGACGAACCTGCATCCAACGTAGGCACGGGCAGCCCCGAGAACCTCCTCGCGGGCCTCCTCGATCAACTCCATGTTTCCGGCGAGCCTGCCATAGACTTGGAGTCCGTAGGCTCCACCGACCCGATGCTGGTCGACTCCGACACCGCGTCGCTCGACGCGTTCCCCACCAATGTGGTGGTCTACGACGAACCTCTCCCCCACGCAGAGAGCGACGGAAGCACCGTCACTGAGGTGCTAGTCATCAGTCATGACGAGCTCCCTGGCGGAGGAGCGCCCGACTCACTCGGCGGCGCTGCAAGACCTAACTGCGTCCATTCCGGAAGACGCTGACGCAGAGACGTTGGAGGAGCGCCGCCTTCAGCTCATTGAAGGCGCGAAGAAGCTGGCCAGCATGAGGCGCTTGTCAGAATCCTACCAGCGGGAGATGGATCACGCCATCGGTGGCTCGCCGGCCCCGGCGGGGCCCAGCCGCCTTGGCACGGTCCGGCAGCGCGGCATAGCCATCGCCAACCTGTTTGGGGCAAGCCGCCCTGTGTACGCTACACCCGCGAAGAACATCCGAGCCGCCCAGGCAGCGGCGGACGATCTGGACGATTTCGAGGGCGAAGAACGCCGCCTCATGATGGAGCGAGTCCAGCGGCTTCTCGACGTGGCCGCCGCGCAGAACGAGGCCGGCTGCCACGCGGAGGCGCCTCAACGGCCCAACGACGACCTTCACGGAGATCAAGGCGCGACGTCTCGGACGCCGACTGGCGGCGGCCGAGGAAGAAGAGACAAGGAGCCGACTGTCAGCCACAGTCGGACTCGCATTACCATAGAGCGCGATCGAGACGGCCGCCCAAGGGAAGTGGAACGACGGGACGACTGTCCGCTTCCCGCTCCCCACAGGGAGAGGCGAGTCTCCCCGCCGCCTGTTGACCATCCGACTCTCGGAAACCGCCTTGGCCGCTGAGAGGGAGTTGGAGAGAATGACGCTCGCCATCGGATCGACCGGCTCCACCGATCCTTAGCGCTGGAAGAAGAAGACGAGATGGGTCCGCCTTGTTTCGGGCCCCGTATTCGGGACGAACCCTTTCCCAGAGGGTTCACGCTCCCAAGAGACATGTCCAAGTATACCGGCTCCGTGAAGCCGGAAGATTGGCTAGTCGACTACTTCACGGCTGTCAGCATTTCAAACGGCAACAAGCGTGTCGCCGTAAAGTACGTTCTGCTCATGCTCCAGGGCACGGCCCGGACATGGCTGAACAGCCTAAAGCCCCGCAACATCAACAGCTGGGTCGACTTCACCGAAGCGTTCGTTCGCAACTTCACCAGCACGTACAAGCGTCCTCCCAAGCCTTGTCAGCTCTCCTTGTGTGTTCAAGTCCCCGACGAGTCGACTCGCGATTACCTCACGCGTTGGGGCAAGCTCCGGAACTCCTGCGAGGGCGTGCACGAGGTGCAGGCCATCGAGTACTTCATGGCCGGGTGCAGAGAAGGCACCCTCCTCAAGCACAAGATCCTTTGTGACGAGCCATAAACCCTCGACGAGCTGCTGATCATAGCGGACAAGTACGCCACAGCCGACTCCTCCATGAAGGCGGAGATTCAAATCAGCACAACTGGCAAAGTGGCTCCTCAAGCTCCAAGAACTCCGGTGGCAGATGCTGGCCGGCGACAATAGCAGGGCGACAACAAGCGCAAGGCCCCGCAGCCGGCTTCCAGCAGTCGGCAGGTCGCGACCGTTGAAGCCCAGCAGCCAGATGAGCAGCCCCCGCCTAAGCGACAAAAAGGCGGCAAGCCAAACTGGTTGCCTGCCTTCTCCTATGAGCAGACCTTGGATGGACCTTGCAAGTTCCACAGCGGCGCAAAGCCGTCGAATCACACCACCCGGAAGTGCCATTGGGTCACCAGGATCACCAAGGGAGACGGCCTCCTGCCTCCCCCGCCTGCCGGGCAGCCGCCTCCGCCTCCGCCCCAGCAGCCGGCTGTCAGGCCAATCGGTGTGGTACAAGACGAATACCCCGAAGAGCATGGAGCCTATGTGGTGTTCACCAGTGTGGCTGATGATCGACGCAGCAGGCGGCTGCAGCAACAAGAGGTGAATGCAGTAGTGTCGGAGACGCTAGAGTTCATGCACTGGTCTGAGAAGCCCATCAGCTGGAGCAGGGCTGACGACCCAGAAGTGATGCTGAGTCCGGGCTCCTATGCCTTGGTCCTGGACGCCACCTTTGCTACGGACAGACGAGCCCCGCGTTTCTCGCAAGTTCTGATAGACGGGGGCAGCAGCATCAATATCCTGTACAAGGACACCATGGAGAAGCTAGGAATCAAGCAAAGACAGCTTCAGAACAGCCGAACTGTGTTCCATGGTATTGTTCCTGGGCTTTCCTGCTCGCCAATCGACAAGATCTTGATGGACGTCCTCTTCGAGGACAAAGATCACTTCCGTAGAGAGCCCGTTTGGTTTGAGGTGGTGGATCTTGAGAGCCCATACCATGCGCTTCTTGGCCGACCTGCCTTGGCGAAGTTCATGGCGGTCCCCCACTACGCCTACCTCAAGATGAAGATGCCCAGTTCCAGGGGAATTCTGACCGTGGCTAGCAACTACCGGAAGTCGTCTGCTTGCGCAGTAGAGAGTAGTCGGCTAGCCGAGTCCCTGGTAATCGCGGCTGAGAAGCGGCTCCTTGAGCGAGTTGTGGCGATGGCCAGCAAGCAGCCTGAGGTATCGCCCAACCCAAAGGAGTCGGAGGCTGAGGGTTCATTCAAGCCGGCCAAAGAGACAAAGAAGATACCCTTGGACCCGGAGCACCCAGAGAGGTACGCCATCGTAGGTGCAAACTCGACAGCAAATAGGAAGGCAAGCTCGTCGATTTCCTCCGTGAGAATCGGGACATCTTCGCATGGTCCCCCAAAGACATGCCAGGTGTACCGACGGAATTCGCCGAGCACAAGTTACATGTCCGATCTGATGCAAAGCCGGTCAGACAGCCCCTACGCCGCTTATCAGAAGAGAAGAGAAGAGTTGTCGGAGAAGAGATAGCCCGACTCCTAGAAGCCGGCTTCATTATGGAAGTGTTCTTTCCAGAATGGCTAGCAAATCCGGTCCTGGTACTAAAGCAGAACAAGCAGTGGCGAATGTGTATCGACTACACGAGCCTCAACAAGGCCTGCCCCAAGGACCCATTTGCTTTACCAAGAATCGATCAGGTGATAGACTGCACAGCCGGATGCGAGCTATTGAGTTTTTTGGATGCATATTCAGGATATCACCAGATCAAGCTAAAACCGGCTGACAGACTGAAAACTGCTTTCATCACGCTGTTTGGAGCCTTCTGCTAGCTCACCATGACGTTCGGCTTAAGGAACGCCGGCGCCACCTTTCAGCATTGCATGCAGAAGTGCCTCCTCAAGCAGCTCGGCAGGAACGCCCACGTTTACGTGGACGACGTGGTGGTGAAGACGGAAAAGCGTGGAACACTGCTGGAAGACCTCAAGGAGACTTTTGAGAACCTGCGCCGGTTCTAGATCAAGCTCAACCCCGAGAAGTGCGTCTTCGGAGTACCGGCCGGCCAGCTTCTAGGTTTCCTGGTCTCTGAACACGGCATAGAATGCAACCCAGTAAAAATCATGGCCATTGAGAGAATGGAGGTACCCAGCCGACTGCTGGATGTGCAGAAGTTCACCGGCTGCTTAGCGTCCATCAGCCGATTCATCAGTCGGCTGGGCGAGAAAGCTCTCCCCTTATACAAACTCATGAAGAAGACCACTTTTTTCGAGTGGAACCATAAGGCGGACGAAGCTTTTCACCAGTTGAAGAAGATGCTGACTATTCCACCCGTCCTGGCGGCTCCGACTCCCAAGGAACCTATGCTCCTGTACATCGCCGCCACCAGCCGAGTAGTCAGCACGGTCATTGTAGTGGAGCGCAAGGAGGAAGGCAAGGCGCTGCCTGTCCAGAGACCGGTATATTACCTGAGCGAGGTACTGTCGACCTCCAAGCAGAACTACCCCCACTACGAGAAGATGTGCTATGGCGTACACTTTGCTGCCAAGAAATTGAAGCCTTACTTTCAAGAGCATCCAATTATGGTGGTCTGCACGGCCCCACTTGCCAAGAGCATTGGTAGCCGAGATGCTTCTAGCCGAGTGGCCAAGTGGGCCATAGAGCTGGCTCCCTACACCATCCACTACCAGCCCTGCACCACTATCAAGTCACAAGCACTGGCCGACTTCCTCGTCGACTAGGCCGAGACCCAGTACCTACCTCCAGCACCTGATTCCACCCATTGGCGGATGCATTTCGACGGCTCCAAGATGCGCACTGGCTTGGGAGCCAGCGTCGTCCTCACCTCTCCCAAAGGCGACAAGCTCAAATATGCGCTGCAAATCCACTTTGCCGCCTCCAATAACGTCGCCGAGTACGAGGCGCTCATTCATGGGCTCCGGCTTGCCAAAGAGCTTGGCATCCGCCGAATCTTGTGTTATGGCGACTCGGATTTAGTGGTCCTGCAATCATCTGGCGACTGGGACGCGAAGGATGCAAATATGGCGAGCTACTGTTTCCTCGTGCAGCAACTCAGTGGATATTTCAAAGGGTGCGAGTTTCTCCACGTGCCAAGAAACGACAACGACCAAGCAGATGCCTTGGCACGAATAGGCTCTACACGCCAAGCAATACCATCTGGCGTCGCCCTTCAATGCCTCCTCAAGCTGCCTGTCAAGCCTTCACCAGAATCAGACTCCATTTTTGTGCTGGCTCCTCCCGAAGACGGCGGATCCGACTCCAGAGCTCCGGCAGTCGGAACGAGGATTTTGGCGGAAGACCCCAAAGCTGCCATAGCCAAACCCGGCCCGGGGACTACGGTGGCGGACTCGAAGACTCCAGAACTCGGCCCAAGGACCGTGCCAGTCAGCCTGGGGACTTCATCAACCCAGCAAGCGGCTGTTGACTCCAACCCGCCGCCTCCCAGCCCAACCACCCTCGTCCAAGTCACAGTTCTGGCGGTCGAAGAAGTAGCAGCACCCTCATGGGCCCAGCCCATCCTCAAATTCCTGGTGAACAAAGAGCTGCCGACTGATGAAACTTCAGCTCGGCAAATACAACGCCAGGCGGCAGCCTACACCATAGTCAACAGAGAGCTGGTCAGGCGCAGCATCACTGGTGTCTAGCAGCGCTGCGTAGAGCCAGAGCAAGGCCAAGCGATTCTCAAAGACATCCATCAAGGCGAGTGCGGCCACCATTTGGCTTCAAGAGCACTCATCGCCAAAGCCTTTCGACACGGTTTCTTCTGGCCAACTGCCTTGGAAGAGGCCAAGGAGCTGGTCTAAAAATGCAAAGGGTGTCAGAAGTTCAGCTCCAAGCTGCACCAGCCAGCTTCTGCACTCAAGACCATCCCCATTGCCTGGCCTTTCGCAGTTTGGGGTCTAGACATGGTGGGACCATTCAAAACAGCACGAGGTGGTTTAACTCACTTACTTGTCGCAGTGGACAAGTTCACCAAGTGGATAGAAGCAAAGCCAATCAAGAAGCTGAACGGTCCGACTGCCGTAACTTTCATCTCCGATATCACAATTCGGTACGGCATACCACACAGCATCATCACCGACAACGGCACAAATTTTGCCAAAGGCGCCTTGGCCCGTTTCTGCGCAACACCGGGCATCCGACTGGACCTAGCGTCCGTCGCCCATCCGCAGTCAAACGGCCAAGTGGAGCGAGCAAACGGCCTCATCCTGTCCGGCATCAAGCCTCGGCTGATCGAGCCTCTGGAGCGCTTGGCCGGCTGCTGGCTCGACGAGCTGCCAGCCGTCCTCTGGAGTCTGCGCACGACTCCAAACAAGTCAACCGGCTTCACGCCCTTCTTCCTCGTCTATGGTGCCGAAGCCGTCATACCAACGGACATAGAGTTCGACTCCCCACGAGTCACCATGTACACCGAGGAGGAAGCAGAAGAAGCACGACAAGACAACATTGATCTGCTGGAAGAGGCCTGGCTGTTGGCACTCAACCGGTCCAGCATCTACCAGCAGAGCCTGCGCTGATACCACAACAGGAAGTTCAGGCCAAGATCTTTCCAAGAAGGCGACCTTGTGCTCTGGCTGATCCAGCGAACAGCCGGCCAGCACAAGCTGTCGGCGCCTTGGGAAGGCCCTTTCATCATCAGCAAAGTAGTGGGCAACGATTCCTACTACTTGATCGACACTCAGAAACCCCGAGCACGCAAGAGGGACGACTCCGGCAAGGAGACAGAGCGGCCATGGAATGCAAATCTCCTCCGAAGATTTTATAGTTGATGCAGTATGTACCACGCTACCTTTTGTATTAAAGTACCAAGACTTCGGGCCCCCCCGAGGTGAGCTCGGGGACTGCCCTCTTTTGTCTGTATGATAAAAATTATGCCTACAAGTATGATACTCTTTGTCACGCCGCTTGGCACCGTGCTCGACAAGTCGTCCCGGGGACTTGCCGCCTTGCACTATGAAATGCTTCCTGCAGCCGGACAAGTAGTGTGTAACACCTAAACCGTCTTCTGTCAGAAGCCGCAGCTCGCAGAGCGACTGTACGGTGGGCAAAGGTAAGGTAGAATGGGTGTTCGCATGAAAAATGGCTAAGGACTCAAAGCATAAAACGTAGCTCAAGACAGCTTCTAGCCTTTCTCGCAAACCGACTCTCGGATAGTCAGATTGCCATCTTCTATCTAACTTGCTCAAAAAAATCTTGAAAACGGCTAAGTACTTGCTTTCCCAAAGGAGCCTAGCACTTGATCCAGCGACAGTCCGCAGAGCGGCTGTCCGATTGGCAAGGCAGACAACTAAAAGAAAGCGGCAAAGGAAAAAAGCCAAAAGAGCAATGAGCAAGAAAAGATAGAACTCAGATAAATATATTTACATAACATAGGCCCTTGGCCGAATTTTCGAGTAGAAGTTCAAAATACACCCCGCGGGTGGAATTGTGCGAATTAACAAGTTCTTCCAAGACTACTGAAGCAGAAAAAACAAAGATACAGTGGCAGCTTAGGAAGCAGCAGACGGACTCGGAGGGTTGGAGGAGGCGCCAGCACCAGGCGTCGGGGCAGTCGGCTGGCTAGTCTCGGCTTGATCGCCTCCGGCAGCAGTCGGGTCAGTCGCACGCGACTCGTTGCTGGAGGCACGGTCGAGCTGAGGCCGGCCGTCTGCTCCGTCTTCTGGTGCCTCCGCCTTGCCTTCGTCCTCCGCCTCGCCCTCTTCCTCGACGCTGGAGCCAATCACCTCCGCCGAGTCCTCGCCGTAGTCTGGGTTCATCCCAAACCACTCCGGCGATACCTCCTCGCCGTCTTCAGACCGCTCGGGGACGAAGATGCTGGTGTCGGTGTACTCAGCGATCGCCGCAACACGCTTGATGAGGGCGTCTTCCGCGGCCGCCAGCTCCGACTGGGCCTCCGACCGAAGCATGGCCAGCCGGTCTAGGTCCAGCCCCGGATACCATGCCTTGACGAACTCCAAGGCCCAGCACGCTCCAGCTCGGGCCAAAGAGCCCTTCTAGGCCTCAAGACGACCAGCGGCGACCTCCAGCCAGTCGGCCATTAGGCTGGGGGTGCGCGGAGCCTGCATATCCGGCCACAGGGCGGCAATCGCCTGGGCACCGACACGCTGAAGCCGGGGCAGCATCCCGGTGAGCCGGCCGGAGGCGAGCCTCGATGCTCAGGATGTGCTCGTCAAGAGTTCGGGGGGCATCGACGGCAATCTCTACACCCTCCGCCCTCCGACCTTCACGGTCAGCCTCGATGGCTTGGATGGCGGCCTGCGATTGCCCAGGGAAGAAGTCTGCAAAGACGCGAAGAAACGAAGAAGCTAGTCAAAAACCAGGAGTCGGCACGACTTAAATCGGCAGCTCGAAGAAAGAAAATAAAGAGGATCACCATCAACGATGTCTTCAATCTCGTGGAAGCCGGAGGACAGCAGCGCCTCCTTGTCAGACCAGGAGGAGCGCTCGCTCACGAACTCGGCTAAGAGGGCGGTTTCCGTCTCCTCCGCCTCCCTCTGCGACTTCACAAGCAGCTCCTTCTGCTCTGCCAATTGAGTGGCCAGCAGATCGCGCTCCGTGGCGAGCTTGCTGCACTCCTCCTCTTTGGCGCGCAAAGCAGAGTTGGCATCGCTCAGCTGCTGTTGAAGAGCAGCGTTGGCCCCTGAGAAGAAGAAAGAAAGAAGGCGTCAAGCCACCAGTAAAGAAGGTCGCCGGGGAGATCCGGCCTGACTGCTCAACAGTCGGCCCGAATATCGGGGACTACAGCCCGCGGGTGCGCCAGCGCGCCCCCGCGAAGAAGGAAAAGGACTTACTCCGGCTCTTCGACAGATCGGCGGTCCGCTTGCCCAGCACTTCAACATTACGTTTGAAGGCAGTGACGCGGAGGTTGTGGTAATCCCGCGATGAACGTTGCAGACAAAAAGTTAATACCCAAAGTTCATCAAATTGGAGTTCCGGGCTGCCTGCTCAGCAGCCAGCCCGAAACTCGGGGACTACACCCAGTGGGTGCGCTGGCGCGCCCCCATAGAGAGGAACAAGAAAAACAAAGGCCAAAAGGAAAAACATACTCGGACGGCTGCCCGCGACGCCAGGTACGCCTTGGTGCAATTTTGGAGAGCGTCACCCTCGGCACGAAGCTTCGCTTGGACGTCCAGAAGCGCCTGGTTCAGCGGCCCTGTGCCGCCTCCTCGCACCCACCCAATGGGCGCGGCGCTCGTCGCCTCGGCGTCTGGGATCGCCGAGCTGGCAGTGCTGGTTTCCAGGGGCGGGGCGCCGAAGTTGCCTTCTCCAGACGGCGGCGCATTGGCGAGCCGACTTGGAGGAGTAGCCTCGCCACGGCCTCGTCTTCGGTCGGCGGCACCGGAGGGCCCGCTGGCTGCTCGCCCTGCGCACCTTCAGACGGTGGCGGAGGCGGCGGCGGAACGTTCGCATCCGGCATACAGGGGTCGCCGCCCTCCCCCTCCACGACGGGGTTCTCCCCGCCGGTTTCCCTAGTCTGCCCCGTGAACTCTGGAGGCGGCGGCGCAGAGTTCAATGGGGTGACGAGCACTGCCGACTGGTGGCGTGCGGCTTCCTCAGACTGCTGCTTCACCGCAGCGGCGGCTTCGGCCTCCGCTAGTTTTTTCTTAGCGGAGGCCTCCGCCCTGTCGGCCTCCGCCTTCTCCAGGCGGAGGGCCTCTTCTTCGTTGCGCTTATCCTACGCATTCCGCTCCGTCGCCTCCCGGAGGTCAGCAGCGGGGTTAATCCACCGAGTGGTGGCGGACGTCTCCGCTGACCCCATGACGGAGGCGGCGGTGATCCTCTCAAGAGAGAGGGGAGCCCTGAAGCAAGAGGGGCAAGCAGAGACTCAAACAAATCACAAAGAAGCAATAAAACTTTGAAGACAGAATACTTACATGGAGACCAACGGCGGCTTCTTCACTTCCTTACGGAAGCGGATGGCCTTCACGGCCTCCTCGTCCTGCAGGGTCGCCGCAGCCGAACCCTTGTGCTTCTTCGGCCAACTGCCGAACAAGGTCGGCACGGCCCTGCGCTTCTTCCTGCCGCCTGGAGCGCCCGGCGTGGCAAATGAACCCGTGCCAGGCTGGCTGGCTCCTGGCCGATGGCGAGGGGCGACTTCTCCCTCGGCGTCGTCGTCAGGCCAGTCGGCGAAAGTGGCCGAAGGCCTAAAGTCGCCCGCTGTTCCTCCTCCTCCCTCGGCGTCATCTTCCAGAGATGCCGCCCCCAGATCAGGGTCGTCGACGTCGCTCTCCGCCCGGTCTGCGAGGAACTCGCGGGCCGGCCCCGAGGTGCCGGCTGGTGGGTGAAGGAGGGGATTCTAACCAAAGCCAACTGGTCAAAACAAAACTCAGCAAGAAGAAGACAATCCAAAGAAAGAAAATAAAGGCGACTCACCATGGGCGGGGGGGGGGGGTGGCGCGGGAGTACGACTCCTTGCCGAATCGCCAGTCCTCCAGGAGCCTGCTGTCCGAGAGGTAGTTCACCATGAAGGCCACCTCTTCGTGAGGCATGTCCTTGGTGCACATACGACTCGGGTCGCGGTGCCCGCTCATCTGGCATATCATATGAGGGCGGCCTTGGAGTGGGAGAACTCGGCGCGAAACGAAGGCGGCCAGCAGGTCCGGACCAGTCAGACCCTCCGACTGCGTCAGCACTCGGAGTCACATGATGGCGCCGGCTCCCGCAGGCGTCAGCGACTTGGCCCGGTACGACCAGTTGGGCAGTCGCCCAGCCGGCAAGTTGACCCAGTCTCCCCTCGCGGAGGCGTTCTTGACGTAGAAGTAGGATCTCTGCCACATCTTCACCGACTTGATCAGCGAGATGGAGGGGAAGGGATTGTCGCCCCCGACCTTCGCACGACGATGAAAGCGCCGCACTGAGCCGGCACGCCCGCAGCCTGGGTGCCGAGCTTGGAGAAGAAGAACTCCCCCCAGAGCTCGAGGGTGGGGAGGACTCCGAGGAAGCCTTCGCACATGGCCACGAAGGCGGACAGCAGCACCACTGTGTTGGGGGTGAGGTGGTGCGGCTGGAGGCCGTAGAACTCCAGGAAGGACCGGAAGAAACAGCTTGCCGACAGCCCCAGCCCGCGTAGGCAGTGCGAGCGGAAGATGACCCTCTCGCCCTCCTGCGGTGCGGGGGAAATCTCCCCCTTCGGCGCAAGACGCACCTGCACGCGATCCTCGCCGGGAAGCCGACGGGTCTGGCGGAGGAACTCAATGTGGTCTTCATGAACTTCGGAGCCGTCCCAGGTGCTGGAGCGCATTTGGGGAGGCGCGGCGGTGGAGGAAGAACTCATCGCAAGCTGTCGCCATAGCGTTCGCCGGAGCTTGGGCGTGCGGCGGAGCGAAGAAGAGAAGAGGAAGGAGGAGAGCGAGGAGAAGCAAGGAGGAAGAGAACGAGGAGTAGTGGGAAGGAGGGGCGCGCGTGCCCCCCTCTTCCCCCTACTTATAGCCTCGTGGGCTGCGAAGCCGAGGGGGGCGGACGTGGGGATTTACTGCGCCCACAACCCCATGACCCCCACTATCCACGATAAAGTTACTGCGCACAGTAACTCCACGGGAATCCCAACTGTCCACCGGGGCCGCAGCGGATCCGCTCGGGCGCCGAGGCGTGGTAGTGGCGGGCCCCGCCTATGGGCCTGTCCCGTCGCGCGCGTAGGCTGGCAGGACGGCCTAGCCACGTGCCCTCGCGTGACAGGCCAAGAACGGGTGGCGGCCTGGAGGCTTAGCTAGCACGCCACTTAAATCCCGCCGCGACGTTCGAAATACTGAGCGAGTCGGAATTGAGTGAGTCCGAGTTGAGCAAGTCCGACTCCTTCTAGTCAGCCCAGCAGAAGTCAATCAAAGACCATGTGTTGAGCACCCGGAAAGAGAAACTGCTGAGGCTTCTCGGCCGATCGTCTGCAGCGCCTCACCAGCTTCGGGGACTACTGTCGGAGTAATGGGCCACGGGTAGGCCAACCTGAGTCCCATAACCTTTCAAGACATCGGGGCAGGCTACGCCCCTCAAGACCCCAGGACAAAGAGCCGCCTCCTGAGGAGTCGACGGCAAGGCGGCCGACTGCCCGCTCACGGCCAAGTCCCAGGGACGACTTCCAGAGAAGCCGGCTTTGGGGAGTCGGCCTGCGACTCCAACAAACCCCATGAACTCATCAAAGGGGACGAGGCAGGGGCGTGGCTACAGCAAAGCCCACCCCCGCCCCTCACCTAGGGCAGGCATGGCCACAACACGGCGTACCCCGGAAGATCTCCGTGCGGGGTGGCACTGTTAGCATTCTGGCCCTGACATCAGCACCGCAGGGCCGAATCCTGCACCCATGATGGCTTGTCTGTACGGCCTGGAGGCAGCATGGCCCCCCAGTCAGTGAGACCTCGGGAGACGGTGGGAGAACCACCAGTCGGACCCGTCGGGAGTTGGCCCGGGGGAGTCGGCCGAGCCCTCCCCGGGGCCCACGCACCATTAATTAAGATGAGATGGGGAGTGGCAACAGTGATCGCCCGCCAGGCGGCGGGGCTGTTGCCACGACCTCATGATCAAGCCCGCGTCATCAGAAGTACGGCTACAGTAATCAGCAGCCGACAAGACCCGCCCGCGACGGACGTGGCCTGTCGGCTCCGTACTCGGCCAGTCGACGGGGCCCGCCAGTCGGCGGGCCCTAGCGGTCGGCGGAGAAGACGGAGGCCAGAGACACTGACGGCTGGGCCCGCGCCCAACCGGATTACCATTGTACCCTTGGGGGGTAGGCCTATATAAACCCCCCGGGGCACCCATGCAAAGGGTTGGAACCCATTAGCTCTAGACCAGATCATATAGAAGGGGAGAGCTAGCCTTGCCCTCTCCTACCACCAGAAAACAGCTCAAGGAGCAACCGTGTAAGCATTTTTTCCATAGAGATCGTGCGGAGACCCCGCAGAGCAGCAGTAGGGGTATTATCTCCCCGGATAGCCCCGAAGCTGGGTAAGATTCGCCAGCGTGCATGTCTTCGCCTCATCCTGTTTCCAGGCACCAAACCCCCGACATCCGAGTGTTGGTCCAAACTAGGCGATGTCCGGCGCCCCCTGGGCAACTAGGGTTTATGCCAACCCGACGTCCTGCCCATCCGGTGTGCCCTGAGAATGAGATACGTGCGACTCTTATCGGGATTTGTCGGCACATCGGGAGGCTTTGCTGGTCTTGTTTTACCATTGTCGAAATGTCTTGTAATCGGGATTCCGAGTCTGATCGGGTCTTCCTAGGAGAAGGAATATCCTTCGTTGACCGTGAGAGCTTGTGATGGGCTAAGTTGGGACACCGCTGCAGGGTTTGAACTTTCGGAAGCTGTGCCCGCAGTTATGGGCAGATGTGAATTTGTTAATATCCAGTTGTAGAAAACCTGACACTTAACTTAATTAAAATGAATCAACTGTGTGTGTAGCCGTGATGGTTCTCTTTTCGGCGGAGTCCGGGAAGAGAACACGGTCTCATGTTATGCTTGAACGTAAGTAGCTTCAGGATCACTTCTTGATCACTTATAGCTTCTCGACCGTGCGTTGCTTCTCTTCTCGTTCTCTTTTGCGTATGTTAGCCACCATATATGCTAGTGCTTGATGCAGCTCCACCTCACTCCCCTTTCCTACCCTTAAGCTTAAATAGTCTTGATCTCGCGGGTGTGAGATTGCTGAGTCCTCGTGACACACAGATACTTCCAAATAGATGCAGGTGCTGAGGATGCCAGTGCAGGGGACGCTACCGAACTCAAGTGGGAGTTCGATAAGACTTGGGTCGCTACTATGTTTCCTTTCCTGATGATCAGTAGTGGAGCCTAGTTGGGACGATCGGGATTCTAGCATTTGGGGTTGTCTTTCTTTCTTTTGGTTCCATAGTCAGACCTTTGTTTGTACCTTGGATGATGTATGATATATTTATGTATTGTCTGAAGTGGCAATTGTAAGCCGACTCTTTATCCCTTTATTATTCAATACATGGGATGTGTAAAGATTACCCCTCTTGCGACATGCCTACCATGCGGCTATACCTCTAAGTTGTGCCCCGACACATGGGAGATATAGCCGCATTGTTGGTGTTATAGTTTCTACGACCGTAGGAGGCCCATGGTAACTACAGTAAATATGTAGCCCATGGTTATTGTGGCCTAGTTTCAAAAATAGGTTATTGCGGCCACTAGCAAACCGTGGAAAAAGAACTGCACTGACCACAAGCAAACAAATAAACAAGACAACAAGGAAATAAATAAGCAAGCAACTTACGCTAGGAAATCACGTCTATTACACATATTACATCCACTGGGCATCAAAGTTTGCCACCAATGCAAATATAGGGAACAAAGCAGCATATCATATAGACTGGTTGTCAAAGTTGGCGACCAATGCAAATAAACGCCGCAACAAAGAAAGTCCAGAACTGAAACCACTTCAGAAGAGCTCAAGAAACAATATCCTTGGTACCCATAATGCTTAGCAAGCTTATTAACTTTCTCTTGTTTGGCGCTTAAATCCTCCAGGACTTGCTATTGCACCAGAAAGTATGCATCTGAATTATGCAGGGACTTCCTTAGTCCTTCGGCTTCCTGCCGCATAACATCTGATCGATGTCTTTCATCTCGAAGTTGAGACTCAACAAGCCGAACTGATTCAGGTAGTGCGTTTGAAGAGCTGGTGCCAGCAGTAGTAGCGAGTAACTCGAACACTACATCAAGATAGGCCTTTGGGGTTGTCTCAGTGTCTTCAATATAGTTTTTATCAGCTTGCTTGGAGACCAATAGGGATGTCTCACTATCTTGAACCTTATCTGCATTACTTCCTTTACCATTGCATAATGGGGTACTGTTCTCCAATATTTTGTTCGCATTCTATTAGAGAAACAAGCAGACACATCACAGGTTTACCATGTTGTATATGAAACTCATTTTGGTAAATCAGTTCAGTAGTAAAGTGGACAGAATAACAACATGAACAAACATATATCTATGTACCATGGTCACTTTATGGTCTATCACTACTACAGGATGCTGCTAACGTGACACGACGATCGAAGACCCTTTAACCAAATTGTGTGCAATGCATTAATCGCAAACGGTGATGTAAAAAACCCGTCAAAAAGGTGCAAAACGTTTGCGATGGATGATACATCAAACACGGTTCAGATTTTGGTTGCATGTGCGATGAGGGGCATATGGTTGATCTGTACGAACTGTTTGCGATGAGACAGAACAACAGAAATAGGCATCTAGGTCAAGGTGTGTGCGATATACGGTATACAGTTCACTCCGATGAACCATTTGCGATCATTGAGGTGAACACAAACGATTCGGCGTAACAAGATGTGTGTGATACCTGGCAAACAGGTCGGTAATCAGAATTGTGTGCGATCATTATAGACAGCCCATATGGTCTTTTTTGTGAATTGTGTGCTCGTCAGGGCACATAGTTCAACAAACCAACCTGTGGGCGATAATGTAGAAGATCTCTGTTGAATACATATTACTAACCGTCTGCGATGAGATTGACAGGATAAATAGAGATATATACAGTCTGCTTAATTTAGTCCTTGTTGTTGTTGTTGTTGTTGGATGGCCCACGACATCGTCTTGGCGAGGACGCTTCTTGCCGCTGACCGTTGGCTTTTCATCAACGCCGTCGTCGTCATCGTCATTGTTGTCGTTGTCCTCCTCCTCCTTGTTTGACCATTCCTCCTCATCATCATCGTCGTCCTCTTCTTCGTCATTCGATGGCTCCTCGCCCGTCTGGTTGTCGTCTGACGACTCCGGAGGTGGCGTCCCTTCCATGAACCAGAAATAATCGAGGTCTGGGCTCGATGCCGGACTCATGGAAGATGAGCGGGATGATTCCGATGTTGACCTATCATCAGGCGCCAGACTACTGGCCGAACTATCGTCCTCGCTGTCGCTCGACATGGCTGCAGAGTGTGTGCTAGTGTGTAGCGCGGCCTGCCGGGGACGATGAAGATGGTGGACACTTAAGTGGGGTATGCAGATAAGAGGAACTGCCAATTGAAGCGAGGATTGAAGCGGGGTTGACGTATTATGTAACTGCTGATATAGTCAACCGCAATTATTTGTACCTAGTCGCTCCAAATTCCCGGGGTTGCACTGGACTCCTATTGGCTATTTGGTTGGTTTCCTTTTTCTGGACAAAAACAAGGAACGAGTTTCGAGATGATGCACCGGTACCGGTACGAACGGAGTAGGACAGTTGGCAAGCAATACATTGAGCTCTTCTTATTGATAAAGCCAGTAATAATCAAACTAGAAAGGAAAAGTAAAAAGACAAAGAAAAATATCTGCATGAATCTTCGCGTAGCATCAATGGCATAGTACATAGATGTGCATTACTTAGAGCACATCTGGATGTGCTTTAGCAATACTGTCAAACAAAATCCCTAATCATCATTGCAAACAACGCATAGAACATGTGAAAGATCATGGATGTCGCCTAGCGGGGGGGGGGGGTGAATATGCGCTTTTAAAATAATTACGGTTTGGGCTTGAACAAATGCGGAATAAACCTAGCACTTAGTTTGTCAAGCACAAAACCTACAACAACTAGGCTCACCTATGTGCACCAACAACTTATGCTAAGCAAGATAAACAACTAAGTGATAACAAGATATAAGACAAGAAACAACATGGCTATCACAAAGTAAAGTGCATAAGTAAAGGGCTCGGGTAAGAGATAACCGAGGCACGCGGAGATGACGATGTATCCCGAAGTTTACACCCTTGTGGATGCTAATCTCCGTTTGGACCGGTGTGGAGGCACAATGCTCCCCAAGAAGCCACTAGGTCCACCGTAATCTCCTCGCGCCCTCGCACAATGCAAGATGTCGTGATTCCACTAAGGGACCCTTGAGGGCGGTCACCGAACCCGTACAAATGGCAATCCTTGGGGGCATTCACCGAACCCGTCCACTTTGGCAACCCTTGGGGGTGGTCACCGGAACCCGTACACTTTGGCAACCCTAGGGGGTGGTCACTGGAACCCATCAAATTGCTCGGGGCGATCTCCACAAACTAATTGGAGACCCCAATGCTTGCCCGGAGCTTTAGACCACAATGATTGAGCTCTGAACACCACCAACCGTCTAGGGCACCCAAGCACCCAAGAGGAACAAGCTCAAGGGTACCAAGCACCCAAGAGTAATAAGCTTCTCAACTTGTAACGTCCATGTATACCATGGAGAACACAAACCGATGCACCAAATGCAATGGCAAGGGCACACGGAGTGCCCAAGTCCTTCTCTCTCAAATCCCACTGAAGAAACTAATGCTAGGGAGGAAAATGAGAGGAAGAATAAGAAGGAGAACACCAAGAACTCCAAGATCTAGATCGAAGGGATTCCCCTCACATAGATGATAAAGTGATTGGTGGAAATGCGGATCTAGATCTCCTCTCTCTTTTCCCTCAAAAACTAGCAAGAATCCATGGAGTGATTGAGAGTTAGCAAGCTCGAAGAAGGTCAACAATGGGGGAAGAACATGAGCTCAAAGGATAAGCTTCATTGGGGAAGAAGACCCCCTTTTATAGGTGGGAAAAATCCAACCGTTATGCTCACAGCCGGCACAGAGCGGTACTACCGCTCCAAGGAGCGGTACTGCCGGTAGGGAGGTAGTACCCCTTTGAAAAACAACAGCGAGGAAGCAAAAGGCCAGTAGAACTGCCGGAGCGGTACTACCGCTCGACCTCACGGTACTACCGCTAGGGATAGCGGTACTACCGCAATTGGTAGCGGCACTACTGCTTGCGAGCGGTACTAAAAAGGTACTTCCGTGCCTACCCCCGCTGAGCAAAACATGAGATTTTGGTCCGGAGCGGTACTACCGCTCAAGAGCCGCGGTAGTACAGCTCTGGAACGGTACTACCGCTCAGGAGCCGTAGTAGTACCGCTCTGGAGCAGTAGTAAAAATTTACATCCGCTCTAGCTGCAGTAGTACCGCTGTAGCCTTTACCAAAACAGCCACAACTTCTGCAAACGGACTCCGAATTCAATGAAACCAAGTTTGTTGGAAAGCTAACGACATGAGCTAACACAATATTGATAGAAAAAATCAATAAGAAGCAAATGAGAAAAGGACCATAAGAAAATGGTGAGAACCCTTCCTCGGAAAAGACCGGTAAAACCTCCAACACCGAAAACATCATAGAAGATGCATGCGAACTCCGTTTTCGATGAACTCAAGCTTGTCATCAAGATGACCATAAGCTCTAAGACTCACAAAGAGAACCAAAAAAAGAACCAAGAAAGATGATGCAAGGATGCAATGGTTTGAGCTCTCTACGAATGATACGGTCAAGCTACTCATCGAGAGCCCCCCTTGATAGTACGGCAATCGATCCTATAACCCGGTCTCCCAACTACCATCATGACACTGGTAAAATAGAAAACCTATCAAGGGCAAACCTTTGCCTTGCACATGGTCCACTTGAGCTAGATGATGACGATCTTGACTCCCTCAAGTTGGACAACCTTTCTTGATTGCGTTGGCTCGATGAAGACTAGTTGATTGCTCCCCCATACTCCACTATGGGTGAGCCACTCTTCCGTACATCTTCACAAGTCCATTGTCACCACAATGGACGACAAGCTTCAAGCATTTGATCTCTTCGTGATGCTTCACTTGAATTTGCACACCGCAACCTAACCCCACAAAGAACTCTCACGAAGATCATGAGTTAGTACACAAAGCATAATTGACAATGCTTACCATACCATGGGATCGCTTGATCCCTCTCGGTACATCTTCTACGCTTTGTGTGTTGATCAACTTGATTCAGTCTTTTACTTACTCTTAATCAACCTCTCACAAGACCAATCTTTAGGTAATTTATTGAATAGCACCTTGGTCATCACAAACTCTCCTTGACACCAACAAATATACTCCAAGAAAAGCGTATGAACAAAACCTTCAAATATAACTCAAGGCAACCATTACTCCACAGAGATTGTCATCAATTACCAAAACCAAACATGGGGGCACCGCATGTTCTTTCAATCTCCCCCATTTTGGTAATTGATGGCAATCACTTTCAAGAGAGTTTATACAAGGAATTATGCATCACCATGCAATGCAACAACCAATAATGCATGCGTATGAGATGCAAATGCTTAGGAAGAAAACCAAAGCAAGGAGAAAACTCTGAAGACTTCTCCACAAAACTCTCTGAAACTTCTCCCCATTGGCATCGATTGCCAAAATGGGCGAAAAGCTTAGAGGGCCAATATAAATTGTGGTCCTCCATAAATTGTGTATTTCTCAACAAGAGAGTGGAATGCACTACACATATCCAACTGTCAATACTTGGAGGAAGACAAACTATATTGAGGCCCAAAGATTGCAATAGAAAGATATGCCACAAAGACAAAACAAAGAGAGAGACATGCAATCCGAAGATACCAATTGAAGTAAGTAATCAACTGATATCAATTGAACCAACTAGACCAATGATCCTACATGCCACATGAATAAAGATATTATGATATGAGCAAAGGATTGTTCTAAAGAAACTAGAGAAGCTCCCCATGATTTGTACACATCAGGAATTTTTGTATTTGGATACAAAGTGCGCAAAATAGGATCATAGCTCCCCCAAAATCAATAGAAACTTACAACAAGTGCAAGTGAGCATATAGGAAATAAAGCCTAGTACTGGCAACAAACACATGGTTGAGCAACAAGTAAAAGAGGCAACTTAAGAATGGGATCAACCAAAATGATGTGTGTGAGTCAAGGCAATGCACTTGAGAAGACTAATGTATGGATGAGCATTAAGCATCAATAAAGTCTTGAAAGAATGAGGCACATGGTGCAAGGCCTATCATTCCCACACACAACTAGCAAATGGGTTCACAAGCTTACTAATAAGCATATTAAGAACCTATGCTTGTGAAAACCCGTGGTGAAGATAGAAGATGAAAGCCTCATCAAGACGAGGGATACCAATTAAGATGGCAAAAGCCTCGTAAAGATAAGCATGAGGAAGATAATCTTCACCACACAAGAGTGCATCAAGATGTAACGATAGAAGACATGCACTCAAGGCAAAAGCTTTCATGGAGCCACCAAAGAAATAACATAAGAAAGATAAGGTGGACGTGAAAGAAAGGATATCAACTAGATATGCAATTCTCTCAAGTGTATAAGATTCTAGGTAGACGAAATCATGATGATATATATCTACAAAGAAGGATGTACACCCGAAATAGTTACAACACGAGGAATAAGATATCCAAAGGGAGGTCATACATATACCAATAAGATATTTGCTTGGAAGCATAGCACATGGCTAGATATGGTCTTATTGTGTATAAATGAAGTCCACACACGAACAACAAAGACATCACAACTAGCAACAAGAGATCATTGTTGGGATGCTTTGAGAAAGGAAACAAGTATCACAAGAATGAATGAATAACATGCCATGATACAACGTACACAAGGTTGATGCAAGAAATGTGTGCATGAACAATATGAAGATACTTGTTACCGAGTTATCATTGGAAGGATGTAGTAGATACCAATTGAAGGTAGATAGTAGTTCATTGATCATCCTAGCTCGACTCCAATAAGCACATGATGACAACACCTTCCTTGTGAGTGAGCCGAGCATCCAATGTATCTCCAATTGTTCATAGAACAACAACACAAACAAAATGGTACCCAAACTCAATGGGACCAAAGAGTTAGAGAACCAACAATACATAGGACAAGCTCCACATAAAAATGTGCATATATATATGAAAATGAATTTCATGCACATCTCATCCAATTTGAGACTTGGTGGAATTTCCCTTATATATTGGGTTAAATAAAGAAGGCATGCCACAGAGACTACATGAAGTAAATATGCATGCTCAAGACCTTCAAGAACCGATACCAAATGACAAAGAAAAACCAAGTGAAGAAAAGATACCAAATGAATAAAACATCACTTGGAGGATATCCATAAAAGATACATCAAGGAATGAGTTATCCATTGAGACACACTAAATAAAAGATATCAAAGTCCCAAAAGAGAGGATGGTTCCAAACAAACCAAGCTCTCTACAAAGTTTCATGATGGCACAAAGTACCAAAAAGAAAACGGCTTGCCTTCTACCAACACACACTTGACAAGGATCGCAAGATGAATGTTTTATAGAAAATAGGATAGCTCCCCAAGAATAGTGCGTTATAGATAATTTGCATTTGAATACAAAATGCACAAAGTGGGATCACCACTTTCACTATATCTAGAAAACACTAGACAAGATCAAGAAATTAACAAGATCCATAAGTAGTATGGAAGAAAAAGGGAGTTGATACATTCCTTGGCAAGAGAAAAGGCAAATAAAAGCAAAAGCCAATGTAAAGAAGATCAATAAATTCTACCACACAAGTGAGTACCAATTATCGAAAGACAAGAAGTAAATTGGAAATAATTCCGTTGGTAGATAGCAAGGATATCCAACATCATCTTCACACCAAACACAAGCAAATTGCAACTTGTAGAGCTAACATGCCACCTAGGAACAAGATAATTTACAATATCAATTCTAGGTGACAATATCTCAAATGTACACATTTTCTGGGCTTGTAATATGCACATAGCATATTACCCCCCCCATAATGTGATACCAATAAAAACTTAACAAGAGGCAATAAGAGGATCCAACAAGAGATAATTAATGGACTATTTAGAATTTGAATTTCTCATGAGAAGACATACCACATAGTGACTAGATAAGCTTGCAATATCAATACTAGGTGGTATTCCTCATGTACACACATTTGTGGGACCATGAGGTGCACAAAGCACACCACTCCCCCAAAATGGGATGTTCCATTAGTCTCTCAAACGAGCCAATTAAGATATAAACAAGATGCAAAAGGCTCAACGCATGACACACACGTACATGATGTGCAAACCAACACACACATACTTGATTTCTCAAGATAATCAAGTTGGAATCACAACATATACAAACACATGCAAGGAGAGAAACCAAACATGCTAAGGGGCAAGTAACTATCAATGTAAATACTTTAAGCATGAGTTACCGCAAGGAGGAACATTGGATATAAGATAGAAACTTGATAATCTGAATGACTTGGCTTGAGACAATATGAATGATGAAAATCCCCTTAATTCTTCATAATGTAGCCAAGTCTCCAATGCCCTCCGTAGACACCTATTGATCAAGTTTGAGCTATTTGGTCCCCATCCAAGTTGGATCCTAAGAGGTTAGTCACAATAGGCTTGGCTACCCAAATGGTTCTTTGCTTGACACCACTTTGAGTACCAACAAACTTGGCAAACACATTGCCAACCTTATCCTTCCCAAGAGAATAGATATCATCAATAATAATTAGGTTGGATGAGTTACCAGTCGTGCATGAAGAAGCGAGGTGACCTTTCTCATGACATAAGTAGCAACATCTACTCTTCACTTTCTTCTCCTTGAGTTCTCAACTTGAGAAGCATTAGCTTGAGTATTCTTGGGAAGAGGGCTTTCTTCAACTTGTGGTTGAGCATGAGATTGAACTTGTGGCCTCTTCGCATGTTGCTTTTCACTAATGGCCTTCTTCTTCAATGGGCAAGATCTAACATGATGCCCTTCAATTTTGCACTTGAAGAAAACAATCTTGGCCGAATTCTTGACTTGTTCTTGGCCCTTCTTCTTGTTCATCTTGGACTTCTTCTTATTGGAGTTGAATCCAAGTCAACCTTTGTCATTGGGGGATTTTTGCACACTCAATATATTGTTGAGTGTGGATTTTCCTTCATGACACTTTTCCAAGTCTTTCTTCAAAGAAGTGACTTGGGCCTTGAGCTCTTTGATTTCCTCTACATGGTTAGTCTCAACACAAGCACTAGAGGAAGTATAAGCTTCATTGTTAGAGCAACAAGGCAAGGAAAGCAATTCATCACAAGATTTACCAATGTTATGCATGGATGAACCACGAGGACTAGCACATGGCAATATAGCATTTTGACTAGAAGTAGTGCTAGTATCCACATGAGGCTCACTAGATGTTACCTTAGCAAGCATGGCCTCATGAGCTATCTTTAGCACATTATGGGATACTGGAAGATCATCATGAGATCTTGAGAGCTTTTCATGGCTTTATTCCAATTTCCCATAATTTCTAGATAGCAACTCAAGTTGAGCCTGTAGCTTAACATTCTCCTTCAAAATGGATGCTTCACAAGTAATAGAGTTAGTAGCACAAGCATCATCAATAATAGCAAGAGGAGAAGGCAACTTAACAAGCTCTTTTGAATATGAAGCTTTAAGTTGTGCATGAGACTCAGTGAGTTTGGTGAGCTCACCCTTGATGACCCTTGAGCCATTTTTGAGGTGCTCAAAATCCTCAAGAGTCTAGCATGAACAACTTCAAGCTTAGCATTTTTAGTTTCAAAAACATTGGCCACCTCAAGAGCTCTATCATGATATTCCTTCACTCTAGATAATTCTAGAGGAAAAGTCTCCTCAAGAGATTCCTTGGTGGTTTGTTCAAGTTCAAGAGCTTGAGAGAGGTCCACAATCTCACTAGCGTAATCACGCTCATGACCTTCCATTTTATCAATGGTGACCTCATGCTCCTCAAGACGATATTCCAACTCATCAATATATTTCTTGCCCTCAATAGAAATAGACATGATTTCCATGAAGTTGGAACGAGCAATTTTATTCCTAAGAAGAGCTTTAAAAATTATTACCCACTTAATTTTTAAGGAGGCAACATCATCATTCTCTTCATCATAATCGACATCATCATCATTCTTTCCATTATCAATATCATCACAAGATATATTGGGATTCAAAGTGGGAGATACCTTTGAAGCCTTCGCCATAAGGCAAAATGCAATAGATGATGATGTAGGATCCCTTGAAGCACCATTCAGTACCACATCTTGTTCCATGGAGTGTTGGGTTTCCTCTACATTGTTAGCACAACAACTCGAGGAAATACATCCATTTTTATCATGGGAACAAGATATAGCAAGCATATCATCATGATATTTAGTCAAGCAATTTCTACATGATATGCATGGACTATCAACACAAGCATGAGAAACATGTAAGGTGCACGAAGTGTTAAAGTCCAAAGATGGAGCATTGCAACAAGATAGTGATGAAGAGTCATCAATGATAAGCACACTGTCATCATTGAAGTGACCAACACTACTCACCATAGCATTACCTTGTGGCAATCCACATGTAGGTGAAGTAGAAGAAGTTGAGAAGGCAACACGGTCGGAGGTAGAGGAAGAACAATCATCCCCACAAATCTTGGACACGCCATATTTATCTTGAAGCTTTGTCCACAACTCATGAGCATCCCGAAATGGCATGAGTTGAAATATAACTACATTGCTCAAAGCATCGAAAAGCACATTAGAAGCTTGAGCATTGAGATAAGAGTTTTCTCATCCTCTATAGATAATCTTTGGGGATCCTTCGGAGGAGAAAAACCCATAGCTACAACTCACTCTAAATTTGGGTCCATGACCCTAAAGAGATTAAGCATGCGAATAACCCAAACATCAAAATTTGTGCCATCGAAACTAAGAGTGTCAGAGAATCCTAATCCCCTAGTTGACATCTTTACTCTCTAGGCGGTAAATCCTAATAAAGAGAGACGAGGCTCTGATACCAATTGAAAGATCATGGATGTCGCCTAGAGGGGGGGGTGAATAGGCGCTTTTAAAATAATTACGGTTTGGGCTTGAACAAATGCGGAATAAACCTAGCGGTTAATTTGTCAAGCACAAAACCTACAACAACTAGGCTCACCTATGTGCACCAACAACTTATGCTAAGCAAGATAAACAACTAAGTGATAGCAAGATATAAGACAAGAAACAATATGGCTATCACAAAGTAAAGTGCATAAGTAAAGGGCTCGGGTAAGAGATAACCAAGGCACGCGGACACGACGATCTATCCCGAAGTTCACACCCTTGCAGATGCTAATCTCCATTTGGAGCAGTGTGGAGGCACAATGCTCCCCAATAAGCCACTAGGGCCACCGTAATCTCCTCACGCCCTCGCACAATGCAAGATGCCGTGATTCCACTAAGGGACCCTTGAGGGCGGTCACTGAACCCATACAAATGGCAACCCTTGGGGGCGGTCACCGAACTCGTACACTTTGGCAACCCTTGGGGGTGGTCACCAGAACCCGTCAAATTGCTCGGGACGATCTCCACAACCTAATTGGAGACCCCGACGCTTGCCCGGAGCTTTACACCACAATGACTGAGCTTCGAACACCACCAACCGTCTAGGGTGCCCAAGCACCCAAGAGGAACAAGCTCAAGGGTACCAAGCACCCAAGAGTAATAAGCTTCTCAAATGTAATGTCCACGTATCACCATGGAGAACTCAAACCGATGCACCAAATGCAATGGCAAGGGCACACAGAGTGCCCAAGTCCTTCTATCTCAAATCCCACCGAAGCAACTAATGCTAGGGAGGAAAATGAGAGGAAGAACAAGAAGGAGAACACCAAGAACTCCAAGATCTAGATCCAAGGGGTTCCCCTCACATCGAGGAGAAAGTGATTGGTGGAAATGTGGATCTAGATCTCCTCTCTCTTTTCCCTCAAAAACTAGCAAGAATCCATGGAGGGATTGAGAGTTAGCAAGCTCGAAGAAGGTCAACAATGGGGGAAGAACACATGCTCAAAGGATAAGGTTCATTGGGGAAGAATACCCCCTTTTATAGGTGGGGAAAAATCCAACCGTTATGCTCACAGCCCGCACAGAGCGGTACTACCGCTAGGGCGGTAGTACCCCTTTGAAAAACAACAGCGAGGAGGCAAAAGGCCAGTAGAACCGCCGGAGCGATACTACCGCTCGACCTCACGGCACTACCGCTAGGGATAGCGGTACTACCACAAATGGTAGCGGTACTACTGCTTGTTAGCGGTACTAAAAAATACGTCCGTGCCTACCTCCGCTGAGCAAAACATGAGATTTTTGTACGGAGCGGTAGTAAAAATTTACATCCACTCTAGCCGCGGTAGTACCGCTGCAGCCTTTACCAAAACAGCCACAACTTCTGCAAACGGACTACAAATTCAATGAAACCAAGTTTGTTGGAAAGCTAACGACATGGGCTAACACAATCTTGATAGAAAAATCAATAATAAGCAAATGAGAAAAGGACCATAAGAAAATGGTGAGAACCCTTCCTCGGATAAGATCGGTAAAACCTCCAACACCGAAAACATCATAAAAGATGCATGCGAACTCCGTTTTCGATGAACTCAAGCTTGTCATCAAGATGACCATAAGATCTAAGACTCACAAATAGAACCAAACAAGAACCAAGAAATATGATGCAAGGATGCAATGGTATGAGCTGTCTATGAATGATACGATCAAGCTACTCATCGAGAGCCCCCCTTGATAGTACGACAATCGATCCTATAACTCGGTCTCCCAACTACCATCATGAGACCGGTAAAATAGAAAACCTATCAAGGGCAAACCTTTGACTTGCACATGGTCCACTTGAGCTAGATGATGACGATCTTGACTCCCTCAAGTTGGACCACCTTTCTTGATTGCGTTGGCTCGATGAAGACTAGTTGATTGCTCCCCATACTCCACTATGGGTGAGCCACTCTTTCGCACATCTTCACAAGTCCATTGTCACCACAATGGACGGCAAGCTTCAAGCATTTGATCTCTTCGTGATGCTTCACTTGAATTTGCACACCGCAACCTAACCCCACAAAGAACTCTCACGAAGATCATGAGTTAGTACACAAAGCGTAATTGACAATGCTTACCATACCATGGGATCGCTTGATCCCTCTCGGTACATCTTCTACGCTTTGTGTGTTGATCAACTTGATTCACTCTTTTACTTATTCCTGATCAACCTCTCACAAGACCAATCTTTAGGTAATTCCTTGAATAGCACCTTGGTCATCACAAACTCTCCTTGAAACCAACAAATGTACTCCAAGAAAAGCGTATGGACAAAACCTTCAAATATAACTCAAGGCAACCATTAGTCCACAGAGATTGTCATCAATTACCAAAACCAAACATGGGGGCACCGCATGTTCCTTCAACATGGCTAATGCGAAAACTAGAACTACACATGCTAGTTCCTTCTTGTCTCTTGCTTTCATCTATTGCCTGTGATGGATTCTTTCTTGCTTCATCATACTGACTGTACATTCTAGATCAGCCAGTTTCTTCTTCAGCTTTACGTTATCTTCTGCGAGCTTGGTGATAACACTCCGAGCCCTGCCATGCCATTCTTCATCCAGCCAGTTAACAAAGGCACAAGCCTCATATCCCTACCAATGTTAAATAATATTTTGGATGAGCGGTGGCATTAACTGAAGTAAAATGATGAACTTAATTAGCACTAACCTCTCAGGGGCAACTAAGAAACCGCCTATGAATGTCGAATGCCTCCATGTATACACGTCGAGCGGGAGTGCGCACGTGCACACAACTCAGCTTTTGGTAATTCTCGGCGGCGCAAAACCCGGAGTCGAACTCGTGTCGCGGGAGTCTAGAGTAAATCTTCGGATCCGGTGACAGATCGCTTTCCTGGGGGGTCATTCAGGATGGATTCAGCAAGGAGATATAAAAAAGATCGGGAGAGATTGGTACCTGATAGGACGATTCAGATCCGTAGTACACTTGCCTTCTGATGACCTTAGGCAAGTGCTCGGCAGCGACCGCCGTCGTGGTGGTGATACAAGCAGGAGCAGCCGCACCGAAACCATCAGCACCACTCTTCTGCATTCCCCCAATGTCAGCGCCACGTGAAGGAATTTGGAGGCTATGTAGGGATTTGGGGGAAATGGGGAAACTGTGGAGATAAGCTAACGGTCGGGAACTACTAATGGCACTATATATATGTTGTATACGACACACTGTTTGTACATGTCATTTGTGTTAGGTATTACAAAGTCACACACAATTTCTGCACCAAACCATGTGAGAAGACAATGTAGGTTAGACACGGTTGCCGTTACATAACCGTATGTGATGTACTACCCTGTCCATATAATTGAGTTACGGTGAGATACCATGTAAACAGCCACTCTGCGGATATCCATAAAAAAAGAGCCGCTCTGCATATAGAGATGGCGGCGGCGGCCTAGGTAGCGGCTACCAGAGAAGAGGTCAATCCTCGGTCGATGGGCGGTGGTGGCGTCGTAGGAGGTCAATCCTCGGTCTGCGACGACAGATAGGAGGAGCTCAACCATCAAGGTCGGCAGCACCATGATTCGAGCACATCCATCGCGGTCGATGGTGGGATAATGGAGGTCGAACTTCAGGTGGCAGCTGCACTAAGCTTTGCTCCTCGACCCTGCTGTCTCGGCGTGCCGCCGCATCATGCTTGTCTGTCTGCTAGGTGGAGGTCGCCACGTGGCTAATTAATTAAGGTATTCTTTTTGTGAGTGTCTTAATTAAGGTATTCAATTCCAAAGTGTAGTGTTGTACTAGTACTCTGCGTGTAAATTGACTGGCCATTAAATTTTGTCATTGCACATCTGGATACCAACATGGAGCGCCCTCAGTAATTATTAAAATAAAACCTTGTGATTTATGCATGCATCTTTGGGCAGTAGTTAATTCGTGTATTAATGTTGTTGTTTTGTTTTTAATTACCATTCGTGTGCTGCAGATGGAATGATTTTGATGGATGAAGAATCGGAAAACCGTAGATTTTATCAGTGGCGTGACAGAGTTCATGAATTTGGCTGAAAGTACAAAGAGGAGAATTGGTGATGCGGATTACATCCTATGTCCATGTACTGATTGTGCCAATAAAGAGTCATATGAAGTTGCAGATGTCCAAATGCACTTAGTCTCTAGGGGATTCATGGATGGATATACACGTTGGACTAGACACGGTGAAGAGGAGGTCATGGATGAAGATACCCAGGGCAGCGAGATGCCAAACCCCGATTAGTGTCGCATGGATTTTGAATCTAACATCGGGGCAGAGGGGTCGAGCTACCAATGGAACACCGGAAAGCCGAAATGCCCACTAGAAAACCAAGACGTCGACGCAGATGAAGACGATCTTGATATCCCAGAATTTGCTGCTATGATTGCAGATTCCGAGGGCCCAGAAAAGGATATGATTGGGTACAAGGATCTGCCAACCATTGATGCAGACTCCAAGAAAGAATTGTATCCAGGTTGCAAAAATAAACATTCTATGTTGAGTGCCACCCTGGCGCTTCTCAGATTGAAAGCAACAAACAGTAAATCAAACAAGGGCTTTCACAGAGATGTTAGGTCTTTTCAAAGAAATTCTTCCGGAAGATAATGTGCTCCCCAGAAGCACGAATGAAGCGAAGAATTTTTTTTGCCCATTGGAACTTCAAGTACAGAAGATACACGCTTGTGTGAATGATTGTATATTGTACCGTGGTGAGTACAAAGATTTGCGTGCATGTCCCACATGCAAGCATGCATGATAAAAGCGCAGGAGAGCAAAGGACAAGTAAAAATTGGACGACGATATCAAGACAGGAATCCCGTTCAAGGTTGTTTGGTACTTGCCTTTAATTCCAAGGTTGAGGCGTTTGTTTGCAAACCCTAGAGAGGCAAAGAGGTTGTGGTGGCATCATGATGAGCGAATTGCGGATAGGTTTATGAGGCACCCAAAAGATGGAGCTCAATGGGAATTAATCGACAAAAAGTTTGAAAATTTTGCCAAGGATCCTAGAAGTATAAGGCTCGGGGAGTGTACTGACGGGATGAATCCTTTTGGCGATATGAGCACCAATCATAGCACATGGCTGGTGCTTCTGTGCATATATAACCTAGCTCCTTGGTTGTGTATGAAGAAAAAATACATTATAATGTCAATGATTATCCAAGGCCCAAAGCAACCTGGAAATGACATCGACATTTACTTTCAGCTACTGGTAGAAGAACTGCTGATAGTGTGGATAGATGCGCCTGCTGATAGTGTGGATAGATGCGCCTGCTGTAAAATGTTATGATGCTTATAGAAAGGAGTTTTCGATCTACATGCGATGCTGGTGCACACCATTCAAGATATGCCAGCATTAGGCAACACATTGGGGCAAAGAACAAAGGGAGATGTAGGGTGTGTCACATGCATGGATAGGACAACTAGCATAAAACTTCCCAACTTGCGCAAAATAGTGTATTTACATCATCGTAGGCTCTTACGGAAAAATCACCCATACCGAAAGATGAAAGCTGAATTTGATGGTACGACAGAGGCAGGTGTGGGCCCAAGACCCTATGACGGGGAGGTGGTCCACAACATGGCTAAAAAATTAATGTTTTGCTTTGCAAGAACCACCCTTTGACGGTGAAACAAACACCCAAGGATCAAGTGTTTAAGAAGAAATCAGTGTTCTGGAAATTACCTTACTGGGATATTCTACATGTACGTCACTGCATCGATGTCATGCACGTAGAGAAGAACGTATGTGAAAGCATCCTTGGTACTCTTCTCAAGATTAAAGGTAAAAGAAAGGATGGTGACGGTTCACGGCTCGATATGCTTGCTGATCAATCACAACGCAAGAGTGAAGCAGAAGATGATGACAAATTCATCAAAGCTCGCCAGAGTTAGAATTTCAGTAGAAAAGAAGCAACATAGTTCTTCACCTATTTGTTTTCTGTTAAGACACCCTCTTCCTACTGCGCAAACATCAGAAGTCTCGTGGATGTGAGCTCAGGTAAAATGAAGTTGGGACACATGAAGTCACATGATTGCCACGTAATGTTGACACAAATCCTCCCGGTGGCCATCAGGAATTTGATGGACAAAGATATTAGAAACACACTCACTGACCTCTGTGATTTCTTCAACCAACTATGGCAGAAACTTGTAAATCCTGAAGAGTTGGATCATATGCAAGATGATATTGCAAGAATATTGTCCAACCTAGAGATGTTTTTCCCACCGTAATTCGTTGATGTCATGGTCCATCTCACTGTGCGCCTTGTCAATGAGATAAAGTATTGTGGTCATGTGTTTCTTCGCAACATGTATCCCTTCGAGCGGTACATGGGAATACTGAAGCGCTTTTGTCGGAACCGAAACCATCCAGAGGCAAGCATCCTGCAAGGCTATACCGCGAAGGAGGTGGTTGAGTTTTGCACCGAATACATGGAACAAAGACCTATAGGTTTGCCCCTCTCTCGCCACGAGGGAACGCTGAAAGGTAAGCCGGTCCTTGCTGGCACGCAAATTGCTACACCCGGAGAATTGGCAGAGAAAGCCCATTTGACAGTACTGCTTAATAGCCCAGTTCTCATCGTTATGCCAAAGAACACTTGGCGGAGATACACCAAAGCTTCTTACCAATGGTGCCTTCATCATATGTGGAGATGAAGGAGCACACTAAGAACTACACCAAATGGCTGAAGAATCGTTTGGCACAAGGATCCATCGATGACATTGCTACGTGGTTGGCACAAAAGCCATTACCTACGGTGTTGACGTACCAAGCATATGACATAAATGGATACATGTTCTACACTGAGGAACATGATAAGAAGACCTTGTATCAGAATAGCTCTGTTCGAATAGAATGCATGACTGTAAATGAAGCTGATAAAAGGGTATACTATGGAACCATCAAAGAGATTTGGGAGCTTGACTATGTGGAAGTTAAGGTGGCTTTATTCAGGTGCGCATGGATCCCTCTTGGTTAGGTAAGGATTAATGAGTACAGGAAGACCTGTGTTAACAGGACAACGATGGCATATCACGCGGACCCATTCATTCTTGCCAGCGATGCTACCTAGATTTTCTTTGTGGAAGACCCGTTGCATAAGAACGGCCATTTAGCGATGCATGGGAAGAGAAGGGTACTGGGTGTCGACGATGTTGCCGATGAGGACGAGTACGATGAATTTGATGAGTTGCCAGCCAAGGGATCACGCACCCGTGTAACAGAGCAGCGTAAAATCATCAAAAAACCCAAGTTCATTCGGGGTCAACTTAATGATTCCAGTTCCCCCATGTACATGGGAATTAAGCCGTAAGACTAGTCTTTATGCCTACCCTGCAACTTAATTCGTTCAATTTAGAACTGTCGCGTGTACTGAATTTGTGAGTTATGCCCGGTTTTTTGTTGATGTAAGAATCGTTAATATGTTGACCTTGATATTCTATCAGCTCAAGCGATGAATATGAATTGTTTGTTATTAATATTATTATTATTATTATGATATCATAGAGGTAGCACACTCAAATGATCTCACTACAGTATGTGTGAAGAAAAATATGCAATCTGGTTTGTGAGTAGCACACGGTTCATTGATGAAAGCTGTGTGCCGACCAAACCCCGCCACCCCGCCCATGATCTGAGTCGTGCTTTCTGATTGGCCAGAACCCAAACCCCATGGATCGTACGTCTGCACCGTTGGATGCTCCCAGATCGAACGACGATCCTCATCCCTTTCGACAACGCATGCAGTTCTGGTTGTAATTTTATTTTATGCACAAAATGCACGTTAATCTAAAAAATGTCTTAAATATACCTAACGATACCTGAAATGCGCCAGAAAATAAAACCCATGGTATAATGGTGATTGCGTACCATGGAAATTTTTATGACGCCCAACGATGAAGTCACCGGCCACAGGAGTTTGAATTGACACGTGAAATGCTCCGGTTTGGAAGGAGCGGTCATCAAAACTTGTGCCAAACTTTACCATTTTTTCCACGGGGTCGTGAGAGCACGCCACAGGCACACATCAATTTTGATGATGTCTGAACTCCATCTGAATTTCCTGTAATTGAAATACCAACTAGGCCTACGCTAGTGGCCGCACCTCGTGCCCGAAATGTTTGAAACTTCTCCCCGCTTGTCGAACAAACAGATGAAAACTCACAAAGCAACGCACGAATGATCTGTACACCTTTGCTAGGCTGATAGTAATGGGGTATCATAGGTACTATCATGCATGCCAACTAGGCAATTTTGATGAGCTGTCATAGAATTAATTAAATGAAGAAAGAGAGGGTTAAGCATCATATCATGAAACCGTATCATAATAAATGCTATGCTACTATGTGTCATGCATGACAATATAAATAAAGTACTACATATGATACTAGCTAGCTACTCGATCTATGATACTATGCATTAGAGCAAGTACACAATAGAGTGATATAAGACTAGCCACAATGGGTAGTAACATAGAATGTTACTAGTCTATGTTACTATCTCTATAGTGGGGAGTAACATATGTGTACTAACATGCAACACTTCATTTATTAGGCTATAGACTAATCTTGCCTTGAGATGTGTGATGTTACTCATACTACTAGTAAGACTACCCACAGTGGGAGTAACATAGGTAGTAACATCACACATATCTAGATAAAATAGATGATGTGGCAAGCAATTAATGAAGAAAAGGAGGAAAGTGGTAACATAGCTAGTTACTAGAAGTATGAGTAACATCACACATATCAAGGCAAAATGAGTCTATAGCCTAATAAATGAAGTGTTGCATGTTACCACACATATGTTACTCCCCACTATAGAGGTAGTAACATAGACTAGTAACATGTGCATGTTACTACCCATTGTGGCCAGTCTAACTAGCTATGTTACCACTTTCCTCTCTTTCTTCATTTATTGCTTGCCACATCATCTATTTTGTCTAGATACGTGTGATGTTACTACCTATGTTACTCCCACCGTGGGTAGTCTAAGCAGGCTATAAGGAATAGAATAATATATATGTGCTTTTAGTTGGAGGAAAGAGAAGACAAGCGGGCTCTTGGTTAGTAGAGCCAGCTGCAACACGAGACCCAAGACACTTTGTGAGGATGTAAGGTGGGCCAACTATTGATAAACTAGTACGTTTATAAAACTTATTATTGTACATGCCCGCTAAGAGGTTGGTTGTATATGACATGACAACTTCTTATAGCCGACCCTTGGCTGTATTATGAACCATGATCTTAGTGAGAGGTAGCTAGTATATCATAGACGACTAGCCTGTATCAGACTAGCCACAGTGGGAGTAACTTTAGCAGTAACATCGACTCCAACTCAGCAAACGTGCTTATGTGGCAATAAGTTAATGAGGAGAGAGATAGTTTTAGCAACTTAATTAGCTAGTTACTGTAACACCACATGTCCCAATGCAATATGAGTCTATAACCTAATAAATGAAGCTTTGCATGACACTACACTTATGTTACTACCCACTATGAAGGTAGTAACATATATAGTCTAGGGATATGTGTACGTTACTAGTGTACTCTCCATTGTGGCTAGTCTCATACTCCCTCCTTTCCGGTTTAGGCTGGTTGTAATGGTATTATCATAAGCGGTATCATGCATGCCAACTAGACTTTCTGGATGATGTGGCACACAATTAAATGAGGAAAGAGAGGATGTGGTATCATATCATCATACCGTGTCCTATTAAATGTTGTACTACTACTTTGTGTGATGCATGACAATTAGTAAGGCAACCTAAGATGCTAAGTTATGATACTATGCATTATGGAAGTAGTATCCTACACTATCATATGCATGATACTAGTATATATGATACTCCCCATTACAACCAGCCTTATAGGGCTCAATTCAAAAATCTCACCAACCAAGGTAGATGTTGAGTGGTGGAATACTTTTTGTAGTTTGCAAAAGTGCCCAATTAATGCTTTTGTTTTCCTCAAAAAATTATGTTTTCCATGTATTAATTGCAATACATGCATGCATATATAAAGTACATGCATTGGTCAACTTTCTCTTAATACTTGCATGCAATGATTTAATGCACCTTGGAATCTGGACATGTGATGGGGAACAACCAAATTGAGCCTTATAAAATGGGAAAACTAAAATTTTGAGATAAGCCTATAAACCAGAAAGGAGAGAGTGTATATGCATGATACTAGTATATGATCGGAAATACCTCCGTAATGCGCGCATGCATAGTATCATAAGTTAGTATCTTAGGTTCCTTATTAATTGCCATGCATGACACAAAGTAGTACACCATTTAATATGATACGGTATCATGATATGATACCATGATACGTCTCCAATGTATCTATAATTATTGATTGTTCCATGCTATTATATTATCTATTTTGGATGTTTAATGGGCTTTAATTTACCTTTTATATTATTTTTGGGACTAACCTACTAACCAGAGGCCCAGTGCAAATTGTTGTTTTTTGCCTATTTCAGTGTTTCATCAAAAAAGGAACATCAAACGGAATCCAAATAGAATGAAACCTTCGGGAGAGTTATTATTGGAACAAACATGATCCAAGAGACTTGGAGTGGCTGTCAAGAAAGAAGCAAGGAGGCCACGAGGCAGGGGGGCGCGCCCCTACCCTCGTGCGCCCCTCGCAACTCCATCGACGTACTTCTTCCTCCTATATATATGCATATACCCCGAAAACATCCAGGAGCACCATGAAACCCTATTTCCACCGCCGCAACCTTCTATACCCGTGAGATCCCATCTTGGGGCCTTTTTCCGGCGCTCCGCCGGCGGGGAATCGGTCACGGAGGGCTTCTACATCAACATCATAGCCTCTCCGATGATGTGTGAGTAGTTTACCACAGACCTTCGGGTCCATATTTATTAGCTAGATGGCTTCTTCTCTCTCTTTGGATCTCAATACAAAGTTCTCCTCAATTCTCTTGGAGATCTATTCGATGTAATTCTTTTTGCGGTGTGTTTGTCAAGATCCGATGAATTGTGGGCTTATGATGAAGATTATCTATGAACAATATTTGATTCTTCTCTGAAATCTTTTATGCATGATTTAAATATATTTGCAAGTCTCTTCGAATTATTAGTTTGGTTTGGCTTACTAGATTGATCATTCTTGCAATGGGAGAAGTGCTTAGCTTTGGGTTCAATCTTGCGGTGTCGTTTCCCAGTGATAGTAGGGGCAGCAAGGCATGTATTGTATTGTTGCCATCGAGGATAAAAATATGGGGTTTATATCATATTTCTTGATTTTATCCCTCTACATCATGTCATCTTGCCTAATGCGTTATTCTGTTCTTATGAACTTAATACTCTAGATGCATGCTGGATAGCGGTCGATGTGTGGAGTAATAGTAGTAGATGCAGAATCATTTCGGTCTACTTGTCGCGGACGTGATGTGTGACGCCCCCGATTCAATCGTACACTAATCATACACGCAAACGTGTACGATCAAGATCAGGGACTCACGGGAAGATATCACAACACAACTCTACAAATAAAATAAGTCATACAAGCATCATATTACAAGCCAGGGGCCTCGAGGGCTCGAATACAAGAGCTCGATCATAGACGAGTCAGCGGAAGCAACAATATCTGAGTACAGACATAAGTTAAACAAGTTTGCCTTAAGAAGGCTAGCACAAACTGGGATACAGATCGAAAGAGGTGCAGGCCTCCTGCCTGGGATCCTCCTAACTACTCCTGGTCGTCGTCAGCGGGCAGCACGTAGTAGTAGGCACCTCCGGTGTAGTAGGAGTCGTCGTCGATGGTGGCGTCTGGCTCCTGGGCTCCAACATCTGGTTGCGACAACCAGGTAGAAGGGATAGGGGAAAAGAGGGAGAAAGCAACCGTGAGTACTCATCCAAAGTACTCGCAAGCAAGGAGCTACACTACATATGCAGGGGTAAATGTGAAAAGGGCCATATCGGTGGACTGAACTGCAGAAAGCCAGAATAAGAGGGGGGGATAGCTAATCCTGTCGAAGACTACGCTTCTGGACACCTCCATCTTGCAGCATGCAGAAGAGAGTAGACTGAAGTCCTCCAAGTATCATCGCATAGCATAATCCTAACCGATGATCCTCCCCTCGTCGCCCTGTGAGAGAGCGATCACCGGTTGTATCTGGCACTTGGAAGGGTGTGTTTTATTAAGTATCCGGTTCTAGTTGTCATAAGGTCAAGGTACAACTCCAAGTCGTCCTGTTACCGAAGATCACGGCTATTCGAATAGATTAACTTCCCTGCAGGGGTGCACCACATACCCCAACACGCTCGATCCCATTTGGCCGGACACACTTTTCGAGGTCATGCCCGGCCGTGAAAGATCAACACGTCGCAGACCCACCTAGGCACAACAGAGAGGTCAGCACGCCAGGTCTAAACCTATGCGCACAGGGGTCTGGGCCCATCGCCCTTAGCACACCTGCACGTTGCGTACGCGGTCGAAAGCAGACCTAGCCTAGTGGCGTTCCAGTCCAATCCGGCGCGCGCCACTCAGTCGCTGACGTCACGAAGGCTTCGGCTGATACCACGACGCCGGGATACCCATAACTACTCCCGCGTAGATGGTTAGTGCGTATAGACCAAATGGCCAGACTCAGATTAAATATCTAGATCTCGTTAAGCGCGTTAAGTATCCACGAACGTCGACCAGGGCCAGGCCCACCTCTCTCCTAGGTGGTCGGAACCTGCCCTGTCGCTCCGCCTCAAAGATCCACTCGCGGGTGCTCCTCAAGCCGACCCGTCTTTAGTCACCACATGTATCATGTATAAAGTATATAGTATATACCCGTGATCAACTCCCGAGTGATCACGGCCCGATAGTATAGCATGGCAGACGGACAAGGATGTAGGGCCACTGATGATAAACTAGCATCCTATACTAAGCATTAGGATTGCAGGTAAAGGTAACAACAGTAGTAGCAAGGACAGGCTATGCATCAGTATAGGATTAACGGGAAGCAGTAACATGCTACCCTACTCTAATGCAAGCAGTATAGAGAAGAGTAGGCGATATCTGGTGATCAAAGGGGGGGCTTGCCTGGTTGCTCTGGCAAGAGAGAGGGATCGTCAACTCCGTAGTCGTACTGGGTAGCAGCGGCGTCGGTCTCGGTGTCTAGCGAGAGAAGAGGGGGGAGAAACAATAAATATTTAAGCAAACAGATGCATAGCGATGCATGACATGACAAGTAGCGGTGCTAGGGGTGCCCTATCGCGGTATGAGGTGATACCGGTGAAGGGGGGAAACATCCGGGAAAGTATCCCCGGTGTTTCGCGTTTTCGCACAGATGAAACAGAGGGGGAAAGTTGCGTGTTCGCTATGCTAGGGATGCGTGGCGGATAAACGGGCTGCGTGTTCAAATTCGTCTCGTCGTTCTGAGCAACTTTCATGTACAAAGTTTTTCCATCCGAGCTACGGTTTATTTTATATTAATTTTAAAAGATTTAAATCATTTTTAGGATTTATTTATTTAATTTAATCAACATTATCCAGAATAGTGTCTGCTGACGTCATCATGACGTTAGCATGACGTCAGTAGTTGACTTGGTCAACCTGACAGGTGGGTCCCGTTCGTCATACTCTGTTTTAATTAACTAACAGTTAATTAGGTTAATTAGTGATTAGGTTAATCTAATTATAATTAATTAACTTAATTAATTCCTTAATTAATTAATTAATTAATTAATTAATTATTTTTATTATTATTATTATATTTTTTAATTCTTTTCTTCTTCTTTTTTTAATTAAAACGTTCTGGGGCGGTGGGGCCCATAGGCCTATCGGGTCGGGCGTGCAGGCGACGGGCGCCACCCGAATGGGCACACGCAGCGGTAACCGGGCGGCCTGCGGCAGCGGGAGAGGCCATGGCGAGCAGCACCAGCAGTGCGGCTCGGAGGGGGGGATGGGAGTAGGGCGACGCGCGGGCGGCGCAACGCGAGCGAGCAGCGCCGCGGCAGAGCGAGGTGGGGCTCGGGCGCGCATGCGCGGGGGCACGTCGGGCGCGGCGAGGCCAAGAGGGCGCGGGTCGGCGCGGGGGCATGCGCGAGCGGTGCGGCGGGCGAGCAGGGAGGCACGGGCGAGCAGGGAGGCGCGGGCGCGCACCTGGGCGCAGGGGGACGTCGGCGCGAGGCAGACCGGCGGGAGGGGGGCAGCGGGGAGCGCGGTCGCGGCGAGCACGCATCGGGCGCGACCAAGTGCGGGACAGAGAGGAGGGGAGGCTTGCCGGAGCGCGGGTGAGCAGGGAGGAGGAGGAGAGGTGCTCACGGGGATGGCCGCGTAGGGTCTAGGCAGGGGGGATTGAGGAGGAGGGCGGAGACGACGGCGTCGAGGAGGCAGTCCGGCGACGCGGTCCGGGGCGGCGTGGTCTCCAGGCGGCAACGGGCGACGGCGTCGGGCACCGAGCGAGGGAGAAGGGGATCGGGCTCCTCCCGATCCAGATCCAGCGCGAGGGGGTGGGGGAGAGCGAGTGGGGAGTGGGGGTGGTGGCCGTTAGGGTTTCCTCCTGGTGGGGGGTTATGGAGGGGAGGTAGCGGGCCGGCCGGCTAGGCCTGGGGTTGGCCCAGTTGGGCCACGGCCCAGGGAGGGGGGTTTCTCTTTCTTTTCTTTTTTTTGTTTTGTTAGTTTCTTTCTTTTATTTATTTTCCTTTTTAATTCATCTAAAAGTATTTAGGCATTTTATAAAAAGGTGTTTACTTCACCATAATTACCGATGCAATATTAGACATAGCCCGAACATTTTATTTTAATATTTGAAAACTTTTGACGTTTGACTTATTTAGGATTTAAATTTGAAACGGTTTTGAATTAACCCGAGATTAATTACAGTGACAGAGGTGACGTGTCACCATTAACGTGAGATCACTGTAGCATGATTATCCGGGCGTTACAAATCTCCTCCACTACAAGAAATCTCGTCCCGAGATTTAGGAGGTAGAAGGAAACAGTGCAGGGTATTCATCGCGAAGACGATCCTCGCGTTCCCAGGTGGCTTCGTCTTCAGAGTGATTCGACCACTGGACCTTGAGGAACTTGATTGCCTTCTGACGGGTGCGGCGTTCAGTTTGGTCGAGAATGCGGACCGGATGCTCTTTATAGGAGAGGTCCTGTTGCAACTCGAGCACTTCATGGTCCACTGCTCGGATTGGGTCCTTGAAGCAGCGTCGAAGTTGCGACACGTGGAACACATCGTGAACCTGAGAAAGGTTTGACGGAAGCTCCAGTTGATATGCCACTTTACCACGCCTTTCGAGAATAGTGAAAGGACCAATATAGCGGGGAGCTAGCTTTCCCTTGATCCCGAAGCGGTGTGCACCCTTCATTGGTGTAACTCGAAGATAAGCCTTTTCGCCAGGTTGATAGACCATGTCTTGGTGATGACGGTCATACTGACTTTTCTGACGTGACTGAGCAGTCTTGAGATTCTCGCGAGTAATGCGAACTTGTTCTTCGGCCTGTTGGATAATATCCGGACCGAAGAGTGGACGCTCCCCAGTTTCTGACCAGTTCAGAGGGGTTCGACACTTTCGTCCATATAGCACTTCGAAGGGGGACATCTTCAGACTAGCTTGATAGCTATTATTATAAGAGAACTCGGCATATGGAAGAGATTCCTCCCATTTCTTGCCGAATGAGATTACACAAGCTCGAAGCATGTCTTCGAGAACTTGGTTGACACGTTCAACCTGTCCTTGCGACTGAGGATGGAACGCAGTACTGAACGACAGATGAGTCCCCATAGCTTCTTGTTAACTCGCCCAAAACCTTGAAGTGAATAAGCTGCCACGGTCTGAACTGATAACCAGTGGGATACCGTGAAGTGAAACAATTCTGGCCATGTAGAGAGTAGCAAGCTGACTAGCAGTGATTGTCTCTTTGACCGCTAGGAAATGGGCAACTTTGGAAAGCCGGTCAATGACGACAAGAATAGCATCATTACCTTTCTGCGATTTGGGAAATCCAGTGACGAAGTCCATCTCAACATGGTCCCATTTCCATTCAGGAATAGAGATAGGTTGCAGAGTTCCAGCAGGCCTTTGATGCTCTGCTTTGATTCGGCGACAAACATCACACTCAGCAACATAAAGAGCAATGTCCTGCTTCATATTAGACCACCAGAATCTTTGACGAATATCCTGGTACATCTTTGTACTACCAGGATGGATGGACAGTGGCGTATCATCGGCTTCTTGCATAACCCTTTTAGTCTTATCCAGGTTTTTCTTCGAACATGGTACCACTAGGCGGCCTTTGAAATACAAGGCGCCATCGTCGGCGATCGTGAAGAATGAGGGCTTTCCTTTTTTTAGGTCGCGCTTAATCTTGAGGACTTCATCGTCACATTTCTGTATCCATTTGATGGTGTCCACAAGATCTGGTTTCGCAACCAGGGTATTAGAGAACCCTTGGAAACAACATGGAGGTTCCGTTTGGGGAAATCTTCGGGAGGGGGAGCGAGTGATCCCGGAGGAACAATATGGAGGTTCAGCCTTCTAAATTCTTCGGCAAGCGAGGGCTGAACTTTGTGGACCTGGAGGTGGTTGCAGTAAGACTTGCGGCTCAAGGCATCAGCCATTACATTAGCCTTGCCGGGGGTATAGGATATACCCATGTCAAAGTCTGCAACAGTCTCCATCCATCTCTGCTGACGGAGCTTCAGATCTGGCTGAGTAAACATATACTTCAGACTTTGATGGTCAGTGAAGATCTCGCAACGATTACCGAGAAGGTAATGTTGCCACTGCTTTAGTGCATGAATGACAGCAGCAAGCTCGAGGTCGTGAACTGGGTAGTTTTCTTCGTGAGGGCGCAGTTGACGAGAGGCATAAGCAATCACTCTGCGCTCTTGCATTAGGACACAGCCTAATCCTTGACGGGAAGCATCGCAGTAAATGATGAAGTCCTTCTTAGTATCAGGTGGAGCAAGTACGGGGGCAGAAGTCAACTTGTCTTTGAGCGCCTGGAAACTTTCCTGACACTTGTCTGTCTAGTCAAACTTGACACCCTTATGCAACAGATTAGTCAGGGGCCTAGCAATCTTGGAGAAGTTCTTGACGAATCGACGGCAGTAGCTGGCGAGGCCGAGAAAACTTCGGACTTGCTTCACATTCTTCGGAGGAGTCCAATCGAGAATAGCCTGAACTCGTTCAGGGTTGACGGCAATACCATCCTTGGAGATGACATGCCCAAGATAGGTTACTTCGGGGAGCCAGAATTCACACTTGGAATACTTAGCATACAGTTGATGTTCTCGAAGCTTCTCCAGCACAAGACGAAGATGTTCAGCATGTTCCTCCTTGTTCTTGGAAAATACAAGGATATCGTCCAAATAAACCACGATGAACTTGTCGAGGTAATCCATGAATATATAATTCATCAGACGAGAGAAGGTGGCTGGAGCATTCGTTAAGCTGAATGACATGACGGTGTACTCGTATGATCCATACCGAGTCACGAAGGCGGTTTTTGGGATGTCCTCTTCACGAACACGGATCTGGTGGTAACCCAACCTCAAGTCAAGTTTGGAGAACACTGATGAGCCAGCCAGTTGATCATAAAGATCATTGATTCGAGGAAGAGGATATTTATTCTGAATGGTAGCTTGGTTTATAGGATGGTAGTCTTGGACTAATCGGTTTGTCCCATCCCTTTTCTTAACAAAGAGAGAAGGTGCTCCCCAAGGAGAGCAACTTGGGCGAATGAAACCTTTGACAAGAGATTTGTCGATTTCCTCCTTAAGCTCAATGAGTTCATGCGGCGGCATCTTATAGGGTCGTTTAGCTATAGGGGTGGTGCCGGGTTTCAAGTCGATGATGAATTCGACAGCTCTAGCAGGGGGAATCCCTGGAAGTTCTTCTGGGAAGACATCTTGGAATTCACGAACGACGGGAATGTTTTCAATGCCCTCGAGTGGTGCAGCGTTCAACGCATTCAAGGCATAAAGTCGTGCCTCGGCGTTCTAAACTAGATGAGCTTGGTAAGCTATTATTTCGTCAGAAGGGTGTAGCAGATGGACGACCTTAGTGGCGCAAACTATAGAAGTAGTATGCGCTTTCAACCAATCCATTCCCAGAATGAGGTCGATGTTAGACGACTTCAGGATAATGGGAGAGGCATAGAATTCCAGCCCTTCGATTTCCACGGGGACATCGATGCCACCCAGTGAGGTTTGACATTGTCCCACGGGGGTTTTTACCAATACCGAAGTGTTCATCTCCTCACATTTAACGTCATGCTTGTATGCAAAATCTTCTGACATGAATGAATGCGATGCCCCTGAATCGAATAAAACAGATGCAGGTACTAAGTTTACGAGGAGTGTACCCATCACGGTAGCAGGCTGGTCTTGGGCTTCGTTCAGATCAACATGGTTGGCATGAGTGTGACCATAAGTCTTGGCATTGTTGTGGCGGGGCTGGTTGTTTCCACGGCCAGTTGCTGGAAGGGCCAGTAGATTCTGTTTCTGGTTGCATTCCCTAGCACGGTGCCCTGGTTGTCCACACCTGAAGCACAAACCATTCTCGGGAGTAGGAACAGGAGCTTGGGGTGGTGGAGCTGGAAGCCTTGGCTGCCTAGTTGGAGCCGTAGGCAGACGAGGTGCAGCATAGGACTGCCTTGGGGCAGGTGCATTCGGCTGGTACATGCTGTTAGGAATCCATATCTCGCGCTTCTGCGAGGACGGGCCCGAAGATGAGCCCGTGTCACGGCTGCGCTTGTGAGAGCTCTGGTATTCCTGCAGACCAGTTTCGACATTGATGGCTTTGTTCACCAGAGTGGCGAAATCAGCAAAGTCATGCACTAGAAGTGCGAGTTTGATGTCAGCTTGAAGGCCATCCCGGAACTTCTCCTGTCTGCGTGCATCAGTTGCAATGTCCTCTTCAGCATAGCGGGACAAGTCCAGAAACTCCCGCTGATAAGCTTCCACAGTTTTGTTGCCTTGGGTGAGGTTGCGGAACTCACGCTTCTTCCGGTCCATAACTCCCTGAGGAATGAAGCGAGCACGGAAGGTAGCTTGGAAGTCTGGCCAGGTGATGATTGTTCCAGGTGGCAGAGTACGCCTGTGGCTATCCCACCATTGAGCTGCGGGTCCTTTCAGGAAGAAGGAAGCAAAGGTGACATAGCTGGCAGGGGCTACATTAGCAGACTCCATCTCATAGGTGATGTCACGGAGCCAGTCATCAGCATCCAGAGGCTGAGTTGAGCTGCGGTACACAGTTGGGTTCAGGCGCATGAAATCCTGCAGAGTTACTGGGGTTGGCTGCTGGTTCATATTGGGGCGAGGAAACTGAGCCATCATATTCTCCATGAACTAGCGATTCATCTCAAGCTGTTGGATCATACCAGTCATGTACTCAGGCGGTGGTGGGGCGTTGCCACCACGACCACGACCACCTGGTCTAACCATCCTGCTAATATATAACAGGGGTAGTTCAGTATTGAGAAATGTGCAAAGACGAGAATCATTCATGATGAAACATGCACAACGAAAGCAGCACAATAGATACTACATAGTAGTCGGCATATATTACAAAAGAGATCATGCATGGAGTTCGTTACACCGAGTTTGGTACATAGACTAAGACATCATAGGTGGCACACAGGCTCGCGGCGAATGCATCTAACACTAACAAGCAAGTCTACATCAGTCCCATGCGGTACTGCGGAGGTAGCTGTAGCCTGAAAGCTGGTTGTGTGGCATCGGGTACACCACGTCGGCAACCTGGGGTCCGCGGGTACTCTGGTGCAGAACCTGACGCTCAAGTGGCAAGAGAGGACCCAATGCAGGAGAGTAGCCTCCCACATCTGGCCAGCCGACGCCCTGGGGCATCACGTCCGGGCAGGGTAGATCGCAGAACGCGACAGATCACCAGAGCGGACAGAGGGGTGCAACAGCGTCAGAGCACGATACAGGTGCTGACGGGTGGTGTACAACTCGTGGCGAAGAGCTCGGTTAGCTCTATCCAGCCCATCAGCATGCAGAACCAGGTTCTGATGGTAGAAGGGCTCTCGGGTGACAGTGGAGTAGGCAGCAGTGTAGTAACCCTCCGCACCAACATCGGATGCGATAGCAATGTGCCTGAAGGGGGAGGTGCCCAACTCCCGGTACTCCCTATGAAGGCGTGTCAGAGCAGCATAGGCAGCATCGTGAACTGCCATATCGATGGTCACACCAACACCATAAGCGGTGTGCAGCACAGTAGCAGAGTCATACTCCTGAGAGTAGAGGTGGACGACGGCACGGTACTGCTCCTGGTTAAAGTCCTGATACTCCTCGGAGACGGTGTACTCGGGGTGCCAGCGATAACCCAGATAGGTCATCATCTCAGCTAGCACGGCAGGTGATCCCGAGGCACCAATGGCCGTCGTGTGACGCACGACCTGCCTCGTGGGTTCCATCTGAAAACAAAGATGTTTTCACAGGAGTCAAACGACAATGTGGATAATGTTCAGATACTACTCTAAAGAATAACTAGGGCTTATCCAACTTTGGGGTGAATGTCGTAACGGGATCCTAGTGTCAGAGTTGGTAAATTCGTTTAACCCAAGTAGAAGAGAGTTCAGAGTCCCAGAGTAAAGGTCGAGGAGTAAAGATCCTAGTATCACCCGATGGCGACGTGGGCCCGTAAGGCACACAGCCAAGTTAGTAAAAGTTTTTGCAATGCCTAGACTCGACTTCGGCCAAGGAGTGTGGAAGGGGAATTCCTATAGGCAGTCGGCTCTGATACCAACTTGTGACGCCCCCGATTCAATCGTACACTAATCATACACGCAAACGTGTATGATCAAGATCAGGGACTCACGGGAAGATATCACAACACAACTCTACAAATAAAATAAGTCATACAAGCATCTTATTACAAGCTAGGGGCCTCGAGGGCTCGAATACAAGAGCTCGATCATAGACGAGTCAGCGGAAGCAACAATATCTGAGTACAGACATAAGTTAAACAAGTTTGCCTTAAGAAGGCTAGCACAAACTGGGATACAGATCGAAAGAGGTGCAGGCCTCCTGCCTGGGATCCTCCTAACTACTCCTGGTCGTCGTCAGCGGGCAGCACGTAGTAGTAGGCACCTCCGGTGTAGTAGGAGTCATCGTCGATGGTGGCGTCTGGCTCCTGGGCTCCAACATCTGGTTGCGACAACCAGGTAGAAGGGATAGGGGAAAAGAGGGAGAAAGCAACCGTGAGTACTCATCCAAAGTACTCGCAAGCAAGGAGCTACACTACATATGCAGGGGTAAATGTGAAAAGGGCCATATCGGTGGACTGAACTGCAGAAAGCCAGAATAAGAGGGGGGGATAGCTAATCCTGTCGAAGACTACGCTTCTGGACACCTCCATCTTGCAGCATGCAGAAGAGAGTAGACTGAAGTCCTCCAAGTATCATCGCATAGCATAATCCTAACCGATGATCCTCCCCTCGTCGCCCTGTGAGAGAGCGATCACCGGTTGTATCTGGCACTTGGAAGGGTGTGTTTTATTAAGTATCCGGTTCTAGTTGTCATAAGGTCAAGGTACAACTCCAAGTCGTCCTGTTACCGAAGATCACGGCTATTCGAATAGATTAACTTCCCTGCAGGGGTGCACCACATACCCCAACACGCTCGATCCCATTTGGCCGGACACACTTTTCGAGGTCATGCCTGGCCGTGAAAGATCAACACGTCGCAGCCCCACCTAGGCACAACAGAGAGATCAGCACGCAGGTCTAAACCTATGCGCACAGGGGTCTGGGCCCATCGCCCTTAGCACACCTGCACGTTGCGTACGCGGTCGAAAGCAGACCTAGCCTAGTGGCGTTCCAGTCCAATCCGGCGCGCGCCACTCAGTCGCTGACGTCACGAAGGCTTCGGCTGATACCACGACGCCGGGATACCCATAACTACTCCCGCGTAGATGGTTAGTGCGTATAGACCAAATTGCTAGACTCAGATTAAATATCTAGATCTCGTTAAGCGCGTTAAGTATCCACGAATGTCGACCAGGGCCAGGCCCACCTCTCTCCTAGGTGGTCGGAACCTGCCCTGTCGCTCCGCCTCAAAGATCCACTCGCGGGTGCTCCTCAAGCCGACCCGTCTTTAGTCACCACATGTATCATGTATAAAGTATATAGTATATACCCGTTATCAACTCCCGAGTGATCACGGCCCGATAGTATAGCATGGCAGACGGACAAGGATGTAGGGCCACTGATGATAAACTAGCATCTTATACTAAGCATTAGGATTGCAGGTAAAGGTAACAATAGTAGTAGGAAGGACAGACTATGCATCAGTATAGGATTAACGGGAAGCAGTAACATGCTACCCTACTCTAATGCAAGAAGTATAGAGAAGAGTAGGCGATATCTGGTGATCAAAGGGGGGGCTTGCCTGGTTGCTCTGGCAAGAGAGAGGGATCGTCAACTCCGTAGTCGTACTGGGTAGCAGCGGCGTCGGTCTCGGTGTCTAGCGAGAGAAGAGGGGTGAGAAACAATAAATATTTAAGCAAACAGATGCATAGCGATGCATGACATGACAAGTAGCGGTGCTAGGGGTGCCTTATCGCGGTATGAGGTGATACCGGTGAAGGGGGGAAACATCTGGGAAAGTATCCTCGGTGTTTCGCGTTTTCGCACAGATGAAACAGAGGGGGAAAGTTGCGTGTTCGCTATGCTAGGGATGCGTGGCGGATAAACGGGCTGCGTGTTCAAATTCGTCTCGTCGTTCTGAGCAACTTTCATGTACAAAGTTTTTCCATCCGAGCTACGGTTTATTTTATATTAATTTTAAAAGATTTAAATCATTTTTAGGATTATTTATTTAATTTAATCAACATTATCCAGAATAGTGTCTGCTGACGTCATCATGATGTCAGCATGACGTCAGTAGTTGACTTGGTCAACCTGACAGGTGGGTCCTGTTCGTCATACTCTGTTTTAATTAACTAACAGTAATTAGGTAATTAGTGATTAGTTAATCTAATATAATTAATTAACTTAATTAATTCCTTAATTAATTAATTAATTAATTAATTAATTTTTATTATTATTATTATTTTTAATTCTTTCTTCTTCTTTTTAATTAAAACGTTCTGGGGCGGTGGGGCCCATAGGCCTATCGGGTCGGGCGTGCAGGCGACGGGCGCCACCCGAATGGGCACACGCAGCGGTAACCGGGCGGCCTGCGGCAGCGGGAGAGGCCATGGCGAGCAGCACCAGCAGTGCGGCTCGGAGGGGGGGATGGGAGTAGGGCGACGCGCGGGCGGCGCAACGCAAGCGAGCAGCGCCGCGGCAGAGCGAGGCGGGGCTCGGGCGCGCATGCGCGGGGGCACGTCGGGCGCGGCGAGGCCAAGAGGGCGCGGGTCGGCGCGGGGGCATGCGCGAGCGGTGCGGCGGGCGAGCAGGGAGGCACGGGCGAGCAGGGAGGCGCGGGCGCGCACCTGGGCGCAGGGGGACGTCGGCGCGAGGCAGACGGCGGGGGGGGGGCCAGCGGGGGAGCACGGTCGCGGCGAGCACGCATCGGGCGCGACCAAGTGCGGGACAGAGAGGAGGGGAGGCTTGCCGGAGCGCGGGTGAGCTGGGAGGAGGAGGAGAGGTGCTCACGGGGATGGGCGCGTAGGGTCTAGGCAGGGGGGATTGAGGAGGAGGGCGGAGACGACGGCGTCGAGGAGGCAGTCCGGCGACGCGGTCCGGGCGGCGTGGTCTCCAGGCGGCAACGGGCGACGGCGTCGGGCGCCGAGCGAGGGAGAAGGGGATCGGGCTCCTCCCGATCCAGATCCGGCGCGAGGGGGTGGGGGAGAGCGAGTGGGGAGTGGGGGTGGTGGCCGTTAGGGTTTCCTCCTAGTGGGGGTTATGGAGGGGAGGTAGCGGGCCGGCCGGCTGGGCCTGGGGTTGGCCCAGTTGGGCCACGGCCCAGGGAGGGGGGGCTTTCTCTTTCTTTTCTTTTTCTTTTGTTTTCCCCTTTTGTATTTTCTTTTATTATTTCTTTCCTGTTTAATTCATCTAAAAGTATTTAGGCATTTTATAAAAAGGTGTTTACTTCACCATAATTACCGATGCAATATTAGACATAGCCCGAACATTTTATTTTAATATTTGAAAACTTTTGACGTTTGACTTATTTAGGATTTAAATTTGAAACGGTTTTGAATTAACCCGAGATTAATTACAGTGACAGAGGTGACGTGTCACCATTAACGTGAGATCACTGTAGCATGATTATCCGGGCGTTACATGATGCCTATATACATGATCATGCCTAGATATTCTCATAACTATGTGCTTTTCTATCAATTGTTCGACAGTAATTTGTTCATCCACATTAGAAATTGCTATCTCGAGAGAAGCCACTAGTGAAACCTATGGCCCCCGGGTCTATCTTCCATCATATTATTTTCCTATCAATTTGCTATTTCTATTTTGCAATCTTTATTTTCCAATCTATACAACAAAAATACCAAAAATATTTATCTTATTATCTCTATCAGATCCCACTGTCGTGAGTGACAGTGAAGGGATTGCCAATCCCTTTATCATGTTGGTTGCGAGGTTCTTGTTTGTTTGCGTAGGTACTAGGTGACTTGTGTGCTATCTCCTGCTGGATTGATACCTTGGTTCTCAAAACTGAGGGAAATACTTACGCTACTGTGCTGCATCACCCTTTCCTCTTCAAGGGAAAACCAACACAAGCTCAAGGGGTAGAAAGAAGGATTTTTGGCGCTGTTGCCGGGGAGGTTGCATCAAGTCAAGACATACCAAGTACCCATCACAAACTATTATCCCTCACATTACATTATTTTCCATTTGCCTCTCGTTTTCCTCTCCCCCACTTCACCCTTGCCATTTTATTCACCCTCTTTTCCGCTCGCCTCTTTTTTGTTCGCCTCTTTTTGCATGCCTCTTGCTTGCTTGTGTGTTGGATTGTTTGTCACGATGGCTCAAGATGATACTAAATTGTGTGACTTTTCCAATACCAACAATAATGAATTTATTAGCACTCCGATTGCTCCTCTTACCGATGCTGAATCTTGTGAAATTAATACTGCTTTGCTAAATCTTGTCATGAAAGATCCGTTTTCTGGCCTTCCTAGTGAAGATGCCGCTACCTATCTAAACAGCTTTGTTGATTTGTGTGATATGCAAAAGAACAAAGATGTGGATAATGATATTGTTAAATTGAAGCTATTTCCATTTTTGCTTAGAGATCGTGCTAAAACTTGGTTTTTGTCTTTGCCTAAAAATAGTATTGATTCATGGAATAAGTGCAAAGATGCTTTTATCTCTAAGTATTTTCCTCCCGCTAAGATCATCTCTCTTAGAAACGATATCATGAATTTTAAGCAACTTGATCATGAGCATGTTGCACAAGCTTGGGAGAGGATGAAATTAATGATACGTAATTGCCCTACACATGGTTTCAATTTGTGGATGATCATATAATTGTTTTATGCTGGATTGAATTTTGCTTCTAGAAATCTTTTAGATTCGGTCGCGGGAGGCACTTTTATGGAAATCACTTTAGGATAAGCTACTGAACTCATAGATAATATTATGGTTAAGTATTCTCAATGGCACACCGAAAGATCTACTAGTAAAAAGGTTCATGCTATAGAAGAAATTAATGTTTTGAGTGGAAAGATGGATGAACTTATGAAATTGTTTGCTAATAAGAGTGTTTCTTCTGATCCTAATGATATGCCTTTGTCTACCTTGATTGAGAATAATAATGAATCTATGGATGTGAATTTTGTTGGTAGGAACATTTTTGGTAACAACGCGTATAGAGGAAACTTTAATCCTAGACCGTTTCATAGTAATTCCTCTAATAATTATGGTAATTCCTACAACATCTCTTATGGAAATTTTAATAAGATGCCCTCTGATTTGGAGACTAGTGTTAAAGAATTTATGATTTCACAAAAGAATTTCGATGCTTTGCTTGAAGAAAAATTGCCTAAAATTGATGAATTGGCTATGAACGTGGATAGAATTTCTCTTGATGTTGATTCTTTGAAACTTAGATCTATTCCACCTAAGAATTATATCAATGAGTCTCTCAAAGCCATGAGAATTTCCATTGATGAGTGCAAAGAAAGAACCGCTAGGATGCATGCTAAAAAAGATTGCTTTATAAAAGCGTGTTCTTCTAGTTTCCATGATAGTAAGGATGAATATATAAAAGTGATTGATGTGTCTCCTATTAAATCTTTGTTTTGCAATATGAATCTTGATAATGATGGGACTGGAGATGAGTCAACTTTAGCTAAAAGGCGTCCCAATGATTCGAAGTTTTTAGATCTTGATGCAAAAATTGGTAGAAGTGGAATTGAAGAGGTCAAAACTTCACATATCAATGAACCCGCAATTTTGGATTTTAAGGAATTTAATTATGATAATTGCTCTTTGATAGATTGTATTTCCTTGTTGCAATCCGTGCTAAATTCTCCTCATGCTTATAGTCAAAATAAAGCTTTTACCAAACATATGTTGATTCTTTAATGAAATCTTATGAAAAAAAAGCTTGAGTTAGAAGTTTCTATTCCTAGAAAACTTTATGATGAGTGGGAACCTACTATTAGAATTAAGATTAAAGATCATAAATGCTTTTCTTTATGTGATTTGGGTGCTAGTGTTTCCACGATTCCAAAAACTTTGTGTGATGAGTTAGGTTTCCGTGAATTTGATGATTGTTCTTTAAATTTGCACCTCGCGGATTCCACTATTTAGAAACCTATGGGAAGGATTAATGATGTTCTTATTGTTGCAAATAGGAATTATGTGCCCATATATTTCATTGTTCTTGATATAGATTGCAATCCTACATGTCCTATTATTCTTGGTAGACCTTTCCTTAGAACGATTGGTGCAATTATTGATATGAAAGAAGGAAATATTACATTCCAATTTCCATTAAGGAAAGGCACGAAACAATTTCCTAGATAGAAAATTAAATTACCTTATGAATCTATTATGAGAGCCACTTATGGATTGCGTACCAAAGATGACAATACCTAGATCTATTCTTGTTTTTATGCCTAGCTAGGGGCATTAAACGATAGCGCTTGTTGGGAGTCAACCTAATTTTATTTTTTTTCTGTTTAGTAATAAATAATTCATAAAGCTTATTTTTAGATGTGTTTTTATGCTTTTAATTAGTGTTTGTTCCAAGTAGAACCTTTGGGAAGACTTGGGGCAAGTTTATGTGATCTTGCTGTAAAAAACAAAAACTTTAGCGCTCACGAGATTTGCTACAATTTTTTTTACTGGAGAGTGCGATTAGGTTGATTATTTTTGAAGATGATTAATAGACAAATTTCTCACATACACCAGTTTATTTCTGAATTTTTGGTGTTAGATAACTGTTCGAAACCTATAGATTACTACAAACTGTTCTGTTTTTGACAGATTCTGTTTTTCATGTGTTGTTTGCTTATTTTGATGAATCTATGGCTAGTATTGGGGGGTATGAACCATAGAGAAGTTGGAATAAATATGGTCTAACACCAATATAAATAAAGAATGAGATCATTACAGTACCTTGAAGTGGTGGTTTGTTTTCTTATACTAACGGAGCTCATGAGATTTTCTGTTAAAGTTTTGTGTTGTGAAGTTTTCAAGTTTTGGGTAAAGATTTGATGGATTTGGGAACAAGGAGTGGCAAGAGCCTAAGCTTGGGGATTCCCAAGGCACCCCAAGGTAAAATTGAATGAAAACCAGAAGCCTAAGCTTGGGGATGCCCCGGAAGGCATCCCCTCTTTCGTCTTCGTCCATCGGTAACTTTACTTGAGGCTATATTTTTATTCACCACATGATATGCGTTTTGCTTGGAGCGTCTTGTATGATTTGAGTATTTTATTTTTAGTTTACCAAAATCATCCTTGCTGTACACACCTTTTGGAGAGACACACATGAATCGGAATTTATTAGAATACTCTATGTGCTTCACTTATATCTTTTGAGCTAGATAATTTTGCTCTAGTGCTTCACTTATATCTTTTTAGAGCACGGTGGTGGTTTTATTTTCTGGAAATCATTGATCTCTCATGCTTCACTTATATTATTTTGAGAGTTGAGAAGTTGTTAATTTGAGAAATACTTGTGTTAAAGTTTGTGATTCCCGTAGCATGCACGTATGGTGAACCGTTATGTGACGAAGTCAGAGCATGATTTATTTATTGACTGTCTTCCTTATGAGTGGCGGTCGGGGACGGGCGATGGTCTTTTCCTACCAATCTATCCCCCTAGGAGCATGCGCGTAGTACTTTGTTTTGATAACTAATAGATTTTTGCAATAAGTATGTGAGTTCTTTATGACTAATGTTGAGTCCATGGATTATATGCACTCTCACCCTTCCACCATTGCCAGCCTCTCTAGTACCACGCAACTTTCACCGGTACCATAAACCCACCATATACTTTCCTCAAAACAGCCACCATACCTACCTATTATGGCATTTCTATAGCCATTCCGAGATATATTGCCATGCAACCTACCACCATTCCATATATTATGACACGCTTCATCATTGTCATATTGCTTTGCATGATCATGTAGTGTAACATCCCAAAATTCTAAATTTTGGAGTGTTATAATAAATAGATAGATTTGATTGAATGTTTGATTGATTGTGTGAAATTGAGTGAAATTCGAAACCTTTTTGAAAGTTAAACGAGAGGGAATAAAAGGACTTTCCCAAACTTTCATTTTGCATTCGTGATCTCCGTGAATTCAAATTCTTTTCACCATGAAACCCTGGAGAGAAGATGACATGACTTCTTCCATTTATTTAAATGACAAGGGGTGCTGAAAATATTTGAATTTCATTTGGAAAATAGTTCCAATTCAGAAACTTTAAGCAACTCAATGATTTTCAAGAGCGAAGATAAAATGACTTCTTCAAAACTTATGAAATATGAGTTGGGAGTTCAAAGAAACTCAAATTTAAAATTCATTTGAAATAATTATTTTTCAATTTGGGTTATTTGAGTTTTATTCAAATTATTTTTCTCCAAAAACAAAATACATGGAAAATAGGCTAACATGATTCCCTACAATAGGAAATTGGAGAAAAATGTATTTTAAATCATTTTGGTATTTTTAAAATGATTTTTATTGGATTTTATTAGAACAGTAGCACTCTTTGAATTATCTGAATTTGTGTGGATTTTATTTGAAGTTATAAAAATGTTCACATGGTAGAAAATCTTTTTCTGAAATTATTGTTATATTATATGCCTATATAATATTAGTATTTATTTTGTTTTTATTATTTTTGTTTGTTTGTTTGCGTTAAAAAAATGTTTAAAAAAACGCCTGGACCGACCGGACCGGGCCGGCCCAGCTAGCCAGGCCACGGCCCAGCCGGCCCGACGCCGCGCCTCGCCCGTCTTCCAGCTCGGGACAGAGTCCCGAGCGAGCACGCATCGCCGCCGCCGTGCTTCGCCCTGCCTCCTCTGCCCCCTCCCGCACGCCACCGCGCCGCCCCTCCCCTCCTATAAATAGTGCGCCGCCACCCCGCGCCGCTCCCCCTTCGCCTCGCCCCGCCTCGCAGCTCGCACTGCCGCCGCTGCAGATCGCCGCCGCCACCCGCGCCCGATCCGAGCCGCCACCGCCGCTCTGCGTCGCCGCAGCCGTGCCTTGCCTAGCCCCTCGTCGCCCCGCGTAGCTGCTGCCTCCGCTGCCCCGCGCCGCTCCCCACCGACCCTGCACCACTCGCCGGAGACCACGCCCCGCCGAAGTCCATTCGTCGCCGCCGCCGGTCTTATTTGGCGAACCTGTAAAACCCGCACAAAAACCTGATCCGGTTTTCTTCGGTTTTCATCTTAGGCCGGTTTTTCCTTTTTAGTTAGATCTAATTAGAAAACGTTCGCTGGTTAGGTCTTCATAGCGAACGAATTCGTTATTTTTGTTTCTGTAGCGAACATTCGTTAGATACTCCTTTTCTTTTCTTTTAATTTTCGGTCAGGGACTCGTTTGTGAATATTTTATTTACAGATTGGCCCCTATTTTTCAAACGATCACTACTTTTTGCTCGTTTTTCCAAATCCAACGAAACCAACGCCCACTTCTTTGTTACGATCTCCTCTATCCAGTAATCCAACTCAAACATGTTTTTGAAAAGTTTAAAATTTGAATTAGATCAGATTTGAATTCAAACTTCGTTTGATCATAACTTGAGTTTCGTAGCTCCGTTTGAGTTGATTCTTTTTGCAAATCGAAGCTCTTGACCTAAACTTTCTGATAAGGCCAAATTCACATAATTTTGGTACTGTTAGAAATTGTTTTATGTTGCAAGGGTTATTTGCGTGGGTTTGAAGTTTTCTGAATCGTCTTCTTCGATCTTTCTGATCTTTTGAGTGATTGCTTATGTGTGGTTACTATTGCTTGCTTATGATAGATTGACCAGAGTGTGACGAGTAGACCTATCAAGAGTTATGAGTGCGAATCATCTTCATCAACATTGCAGGCAAGTTCACACTTTGATCATATTCCTTCCATACCCAGTTTTTATGCATTAGTTTCACCCTCAAACATTGCATGAGTAGGATTGATAACATGTGGCTATTGGGAAGTAGTTGATGAGGTAGGAACATATTACCCTGCATTCAAACCTTGGGAGTCACTATTACGTTATGCTTATATTGCCATGCTATGCTCATAGACGTGGATTGGGTTTGAGAGTATTCATGACAGATGTGAGATGGTTAATTAATGGTTTACTTAAGGTGGCAACTTTAACACACATCTGGGTGGATTGAGGCACCTAGGTATTCCAGCGATTGCCTGTCTAGGCACCTGGGTATTCCAGGATTGCCTGTTTTTTATGGACCGCCACCCAGGCTCAAAGGGATCATGAGATTATTCATGCTAGAAACTTCTGTGTGCAGCCACAAGCTATTATGGGCTCTAGCATAGTTGATTAAGTTGTGCGAACTCTTACAGTGGTAGACTAGCACATGTAGGGGAAAGTAGGTGTAACGGTCTGCCCAATCGTAAGGTGCTAGCGCTTCTGAAAGACTATGTCTCGGTCATCCGTCTTCTCAAACTCCGTGTAGTGTGAGAAACCAAACGGAGGCGATCGAGTCTTGTGGGGAAAAGTGTGCAAACCTCTGCAGAGTGTATAAACTAATCATGATTAGCCATGTCCCCGGTTATGGACATGTTGAGTATCTAGTAGTTGGATTATCATGCGAATCTCATCATGTTACTTTAAATTAAGTTCTTGGGTTTAATGATGTTACTTAATTGGGATTGAGAATACTGTCAACCATTCTCAATGTTCAACAACCACCATGATAGTTAAATAAAATTTATTCCTTTGCAGTAGGGAAAAATTGGCTTTTTTATAACCATAGAGCCTTTCCACCAGCCGAATATGCTTGTAGTGATAGCCTTAAATCATCATTATCCTTTGGTGTGAATTTGCCAGTACATTCAATGTACTGACCATTTGTGGCTGCAACGTCTCATGTTGCAGGATATCTTACGACGAGTAAGTGATATGTTAGGGTTACGATTTCTACACTCAACTTTGCCGTTGGTGTTGATGGGAATCCACAACCTTGTTACTTCCGCTATTTTGGATTCAGGTAATAGTATCTCACGTTACTTATACATGTGATTTACCTCTGTTATAAATCCTCGAGTACTGTGTGTGTCAGCATACCGATCCAGGGATGACACTTAAGCACAGAGACTTGATCCATTCGGGTCGGGTCGCTACAAGATGGTATCAAAGCACATGTTGACTGTAGGATGTGACCCTAGAAACTGGCAAGCCCATAGGAAAGATTTTTCTCTAAAACTTTACTTTTCAAAAATATCTTTTACCTCTCTTCTCTTCTAAGCTTATTCAAATATCCCCTTTTAGTGAGACCATACCCCCTTTTCCCTTTTGACCACACGAAGATTCGACTGATGAGACCACTCCAAGAAGTGCAAGATATCGGACAACTAAGACCACTTCGGAATGAAGAGTATTTCCTGTGCATCTGAATAATGGAAACTACAACGGTTGAAGACCGAAGACAAGTAGAATTTGAAGGCTCTGAAGAATACCCAGATTTTTATGACATAGGAAGGCTACCCTTATGGAACTTGGCAGACTATGGAAGTTGTCAATACCCGAGATCAAGGTGTATCGGAGAAAGACTGAAACAAGGAGCATGGGAACTCGAAGTTTTGTCAAAGAAAACCCTAAGGCAGGAGATATCAACTATGGAATGATAGCTCATGGGAATGACAAGAGCAGAAACACGGTTATCCGTGATGTCATCGCCCGCTGATGCTATTGTCACCGTGCTGAGTTAAGGATGCTTTCTTCAGAATGGATTTGATGGAAGAAGGCTGATGGAGCACCTATTAGTAAGATGAAGTTTTAACCTTAGCCGGTGTATCACCAGGATCTGGAGTAGTACATCAAGAAGTTTAAGGTGGAGCTCCATGAAGCTGACAAGGAAGCATTTCGTGAAGAACTCAGGAACCAAAAGTGAAAGTAGCCAAGCTGGAGGAGCAAAACCTTGAGATACCGGAGATTCATCAGGAACTGAAGGACAGTAGGACCATGGTTCATGCGAAGGATGTTGAAACCAGAAGTTTGGAATGCAACTTCGGAATATTAAAGGACGTCACGAGAGACTTCGCGTCAACAGAGTTGATCTGGCAAAAGAACTTGAGAAAGACAAGCATGATCGAAAGAAGCCATTGGAGGCATGAACAAGACTCGTAGATCTTGATGACTTTAAAGATTTATTGACCTTTAGAAGACCAAACCCCAGTTATATCCCTACATTAGATGCGACGAATTGTGAGCTGTCATTTGTTTGATGTTTTTCCGACAGCCACAATAAAAATCTGTCTGTTTAAAACTATTGTTTGTATTGTGTGTATCCCTCTCCCTCTCTCTTATCTCACCCCAAACCCTTGGAACCAATAGAGGACGAATGGAGATGAACTCATGTTTCCCTGGACCGATAAGTCAATTGGAGACGGACCAATGGATTCAGAACATGGAGGATCACATGAAGAATAACCCTATAGTCGGAAATGATATGACCCAGCATGCTCTTCAGTGCTTTGAAAGAGGTGCTGCTACTTGGTGGAGGATGTACCAAACCATCAATGGATGGCAAGGAGTAACCCCTTGGAAAGAATTTAAGTTGACGCTGCCAAAGTCTCGGCTTGTGTCCCAGAATTTGAAGCCTTATGGAAAGGATATGAAGAAACCTTGTGCATGCAAGATTTGTGGAGAAATAGGACACACCCACAAAGAACACAAGGATTAATGCCCTAATTGTGAAGGAAGTCACCCAGTTGAAGAATGCCCAACTACGCAGATTACTTGTTTCTTGTGTGAAGGGACTACCCACTATCCTGCTCAGTGTCACATTTACCCCATGCTACAACGAACCATACAGCAGAAGAAAGAAGTAATGAAAGGAGCCCTCATGGAAATTTTAGAAGAAGATGTGATGAGGGAAGAGATGGAGGACACACCTAAAGAAGACCCGAGTAAACCCTGCACTAAGTCTTGCTATTCATGTGGAGAAGAAGGACACATCTCCCAAAATTGTTTGAATGGGGATCTAGTAGAATTCCTGACAGAGGAAGTAGAATATGACCCACAGGAAATAGAAGCCCTGATTGGAATGGAAAAGTCCAGGAAGAGAAATCGGTTGGAGCCCAGGAGGGACCTGAGTCATATCACCTGTTACAGGTGCAAGGAGTCAGGGCACTACCTCAATAGTTGCCCAAAAAGGAAACCTCGATACTTGTCAGAAGTAATATGTTTTAGTTGTAATGGAGTAGAGCACTTTGCCAGAGAATGCCCCAAGGAGAAGGAAACTTGTGCTAGATAGTTGAGTTTGCAACAAAATAAATGGAGTAGTAGAAGTGAGAACATTTTCTTTTATATTGAGGTGTTGAGTTGAGACATGTAATGGAGGAGCGAGAGATAGTAATCATTTGAGAATGAATAAAGTTAGCATCGTTGGTACTGATATGGATTTTATGAGTTGTTACTCTATGAAGAAGGATTTTGACCATTTTTGAGGATATGAGAAATATGTTCTATGGAAGATTTGTGCATTTTAAGGGTGGTAGTACCCTGTAAGAACCCTTGACTCTTGGAAAAGATAAGGATACTCCACTGAGTGGATTTCGGACAAAATGAATACGAGTTTTGTCTCGATATGTGTGATACCCCAAGAGTGTGTGGGATGAAGTTGGAGACTGTCGGTTGTTTGGATCAAATGTGATCAAGGAGTCAGAAGAGAATGTTAAGTTTATTCGAGATAGACTGAAGGTAGCTCAGACCAGGCAGAAGAGTTATGTAGACTAAAAAACTCAAGGAGGTAGTCTATGAAATTGGAGACAGAGCATGTCTTCGTGTGCCCCCTCTGCGAGGAGTTAAACGATTTGGAGTTAAGGGACAGTTAGTCCCGAGATTTGTAGGACCATACCAAGTTTTGGAGCGTATGCGAGAAGTGGCCAACAAGTTGGAGTCACCCGAAGGACTGTCAGGAGTTCATGATGTGTTTCACGTTTCCCAGTTGAAGAAGTGCCATGCAGAGATGGCCAATATTCCCCTGCAAGGACGCTTGACCCTATAAAGGATAATGATGTTCCACGAAGTGGAATATGGACTTCATAAGTATAAGTTTTATTTCGGTATGTGGGATATTCCACGAGAAGGAAGAGATGAATTACTATTGGATATAAAGGAGGTATGATGGATCAATGGAAATTCCATGATGAGTCTGAGTAATCACGTCTTAGTTTGGTACCAACAGAAGGAAGGAAGACAGTACAACTGGATGGATTTAAGAACACTAGGAAGTTGGAAGTTGGAACAATGATCAGTTGCCCGATGATAAGTTCAAGGACTACAAGTGATGAGATGGGCCATAACCCACATGCCCCAGGACCTGCCCAGAAGCAAGCACACTCTTGCTGAAGGGAAAAACCCTGGACGAAGTTACGATTTTATCGATAAGACGATTTTTATAGGAGTAACGCAAAACCTGAGAGTTCTGAAGGAACGATAGATGTTTGTTTGGCTTGCAGAATCAATGGATTTTTCCGAACGCAGTTCCTGGACAAGAGAAATTCCTCAATGCTTGTGAGGATGACCGAGTGTTAGAATGCGAGATTCGCTAAACCGTATACATGGTAATGATTTGGGTGCGGGATGGATTGATCACCATACCGACTTACTCTTATTATTCGCCTTGCTATATGGGATGGTAAATCTGAGTGACTTACCTATAGTAGAGAGACAGTGATATGAAACCTTGTTTAAGCCTTAGAATGGTATAGGTATTTTTCTCTTGTACAAGGCAGTTTTTGCCAACCGTAGGTTATACGGTGAGGATCAACTAGACCCATTTCATGCAGGAGAAACCCTAAATTGTTAACCACCATGAGATATCGATAGTTATTTAGTATTGGCGCCAGACCCGTCAGCTAAGGAGACCCAATCTCAAAATAACCTCACCAAGAGGAAAGGACAGAAGAATTCAGAAAAATGTTATGCCACTACCGGAAGAGCTCAGAGAAGGAATTTTCTCGAGGATCTGAGAAGACTGACACTGTCAAGAATAAGGGTTGAGTATATGAGTTCTGATGGAACCGTAACCATGCTTCTAAGGTTGGTAGCACCCCAGACCCCTTGTGATGATCGATGGATTTTGAGAAGACCCCAAACCTAACCTATTTCTTTCTAGCCTCTCCGAATCTTGAGGACGAGATTCATTTTAAGGGTGGTAGGTTTGTAACATCCCAAAATTCTAAATTTTGGAATGTTATAATAAATAGATAGATTTGATTGAATGTTTGATTGATTGAGTGAAATTGAGTGAAATTCGAAACCTTTTTGAAAGTTAAACGAGAGGGAATAAATGGACTTTCCCAAACATTCATTTTGCATTCGTGATCTCCATAAATTCAAATTCTTTTCACCATGAAACCCTGGAGAGAAGATGACACGACTTCTTCTATTTATTTAAATGACAAGGGGTGTTGAAAATATTTGAATTTCATTTGGAAAATAGTTCCAATTCAGAAACTTTAAGCAACTCAATGATTTTCAAGAGCAAAGATAAAATGACTTCTTCAAAACTTATGAAATATGAGTTGGGAGTTCAAAGAAACTCAAATTTAAAATCCATTTGAAATAATTATTTTTCAATTTGGGTTATTTGAGTTTTATTCAAATTATTTTTCTCCAAAAACAAAATACATGGAAAATAGGGTAACATGATTCCCTACAATAGAAAATTGGAGAAAAAATTATTTGAAATCATTTTGGTATTTTTATAATGATTTTTATTGGATTTTATTAGGCCAGTAGCACTCTTTGAATTATCTGAATTTGTGTGGATTTTATTTGAAGTTATAAAAATGTTCACATCGTAGAAAATCTTTTTCTGAAAATTTTGATATATTATATGCCTATATAATATTAGTATTTATTTTGTTTTTATTATTTTTTGTTTGTTTGTTTGCGTTAAAAAATGTTTTTTTTAAAACTCCTGGACCGACCGGACCGGACCGGCCCAGCAAGCCAGGCCACGGCCCAGCCAGCCCGACGCCGCGCCTCGCTCGTCTTCCAGCTCGGGACACAGTCCCGAGCGAGCACGCATCGCCGCCGCCGTGCTTCGCCCTGCCTCCTCTGCCCCCTCCCGCACGCCACCGCGCCGCCCCTCCCCTCCTATAAATAGCGCGTTGCCGCCCCGCGCCGCTCCCCCTTCGCCTCGCCCCGCCTCACAGCTCGCGCCGCCGCCGCAGATCGCTGCCGCCACCCGCGCCCGATCCGAGCCGCCACCGCCGCTCTGCGCCGCGCCTCGCCTAGCCCCTCGCCGTCCCGCGTAGCTGCTGCCTCCGCTGCCCCGCGCCGCTCCCCGCCGACCCTGCATCGCTCGCCGGAGACCGCGCCCCACCGGAGTCCGTTCGTCGCCGCCGCCGGTTTTATTTGGCGAACCGGTTAAACCCGCACAAAAACCCGATCCGGTTTTCTTCGGTTTTCATCTTAGGCCGGTTTTTCCTTTTTAGTTAGATCTAATTAGAAAACGTTCGCTGGTTAGGTCTTCACAGCGAACGAATTCGTTATTTTTGTTTCTGTAGCGAACATTCGTTAGATAGTCTTTTTCTTTTCTTTTAATTTTCGGTCAGGGACTCATTTGTGAATATTTTATTTTATAGATTGGCCCCTATTTTTCAAACAATCACTACTTTTTGCTCGTTTGTCCAAATCCAACGAAACCAACGCCCACTTCTTTGTTACAATCTCCTCTATCCAGTAATCCAACTCAAACATGTTTTTGAAAAGTTTAAAATTTGAATTAGATCAGATTTGAATTCAAACTTTGTTTGATCATAACTTGAGTTTCGTAGCTCCGTTTGAGTTGATTGTTTTCGCAAATCAAAGCTCTTGACCTAAACTTTCTGATAAGTCCAAATTCACATAATTTTGGTACTGTTAGAAATTATTTTATGTTGCAAGAGTTATTTGCTTGGGTTTGAAGTTTTCCGAATCATCTTCTTCGATCTTTCTGATCTTTTGAGTTATTTTATGTGTGGTTACTATTGCTTGCTTACGATAGATTGACCGGAGTGTGACGAGTAGACCTATCAAGAGTTATGAGTGCGAATCATCTTCATCAACATTGCAGGCAAGTTCACACTTTGATCATATTCCTTTCATACCCAGTTTTTATGCATTAGTTTCACCCTCAAACATTGCATGAGTAGGATTGATAACATGTGGGTATTGGGAAGTAGTTGATGAGGTAGGAACCTATTACCCTGCATTCAAACCTTGGGAGTTACTATTACGTTATGCTTATATTGCCATGCTATGCTCGTAGACGTGGATTGGGTTTGAGAGTATTCATGACAGATGTGAGATGGTTAATTAATGGTTTACTTAAGGTGGCAACTTTAACACACATCTGGGTGGATTGAGGCACCTGGGTATTCCAGCGATTGCCTGTCTAGGCACCTGGGTATTCCAGGATTGCCTGTTTTTTTATGGACCGCCACCCAGGCTCAAAGGGATCATGAGATTATTCATGCTAGAAACTTCCGTGTGCAGCCACAAGCTATTATGGGCTCTAGCATAGTTGATTAGGTTGTGCGAACTCTTACAGTGGTAGACTAGCAGATGTAGGGGTAAGTAGGTGTAACGGTCTACCCGATCGTAAGGTGCTAGCGCTTCTGAAAGACTATGTCTCGGTCATCCGTCTTCTCAAACACCGTGTAGTGCGAGAAACCAAACGGAGGCGATCGAGTCTTGTGGGGAAAAGTGTGCAAACCTCTGCAGAGTGTATAAACTAATCATGATTAGCCGTGTCCCTGGTTATGGACATCTTGAGTATCTAGTACTTGGATTATCATGTGAATCTCATCATGTTACTTTAAATTAAGTTGTTGGGTAGCATACCATACCCTCTCCTTCAACATTTAACCATGTGCCACATCATCCAAAAAGTCTAGTTGGCATGCATCATACCGCTCGATACTCCCATATTACGACCAGCCTTATCAGGGTGGCCATAGTGCGGGTATCATAGCTGGTATCATGCACTCGGGAATAGAAAATATGATGATGTGGCAAAGAAGCAGTAACATAGGTAGATACTGTAACATATATGTATATAATAAATGCTATACTACTTTGTGTCATGCATGGCCATAAATACGGTCATCTATGATATATACTCCCTCCGTAAACTAATATAGGAGCGTTTAGGTCACTATTTTAGTAATCTAAATGCTCTTATATTAGTTTACAGAGGGAGCTAGTACTACTCTATGATACTATATATGCACTATGAAGGTACGTATGTAGTATCATACACTAGTATCATATGCATGATACCATATATATAGTATATGATACTCCCCACTATATAAGGCTGGCCATAGTGGTGGTATCATAGCCGACGATGTCATGCACTCAGAAATAGCATGTATGCTGATGTGGCAAAGAATTGAGGTCCTCGCGAGGGTCTTGTCTTGGGGGTCCTATAGCTGCATCGTACCGGGCCATCGATGAGCCCACGCGCTGGGCCATAGGCAGCAAGTCTGGGTACCCCTGATCCCAGAACGCTGACATGCACCTCTACAGATCTCTGCTTCCCTCTGTGAAGGGCCTATCTATTTACTTTTATGCATTTTTTATTTTTATTGTGTCGACATCTTCTCTTATTTAAGCACCAACTAGGGAGCACTATTATCATATTTGTGCATTGGATGTAGCTAATATTTGAGTGTGTTTCATGAAAGGACCAATAATTGAGCATAATGGGCTAGGGATATCTTTCTTTAGTGTTGATATTTTGAAATACATGGTTACTTGTTGATATGCTTGAGTATTGAGGTCTTCATGTCAAACAATTGCTTTGAATCATCTAAAGTCCAAATGTCCATGCTACAAAGAAAACAATATGTGATGAATATGATGGGTAGCATTCCACATCAAAAATTCTGTTTTTATCATTTACCTACTTGAGGTTGAGCAGGAATTAAGCTTGGGGATACTGATACATCTCCAACGTATCTATAATTTTTATTGTTTCATGCTATTAAAGTATCATTCCTTGGTATTTTATACTCATTTACTAGCAAATTAATCATTTTTGGGACTAACCTATTGACATAGTGCTCAGTGTCAGTTGCTGTTTTTTGCTTGTTTTTCGCAGAATATTAATACCAAGTGGAGTCCAATTGCCATGAAACTTTTTGGAGATTTTTTTTGCCATAGGACACCTAGGAGGCTCAAGAAGTTCACCAGAGGGGGCCTGTGGGGACCACTAGGCACCAGGGCACGCCAGGGCCCCCATGCACGCCCAAGTGGGTAGTGGGGCCCATAGGCACCCCTCCACCAACCTCCGGCTCTATAAATATTATAAAATCCCCAGAACCTTAGGGGAGTCGACGAAACACAATTCCAGTTGCCGCAAGTTCCAGAACCATGAGATCCAATCTAGAGGCCTTTTTCGGCACTCTGCCAGAAGGGTCACTAATCACGGAGGGTTTCCTCATCATCACCCTTCCCCCTTTGACGATGCGTGAGTAGTTTACCATAGACCTACGGGTCCGTAGGCAGTAGCTAGATGGCGTCTTCTCTCTTTTTGATCTTCAATACAATGTTATCCTTGATGTTCCTAGAGATCTATTTGATGTAATGACTTTTTGCGGTGTGTTTGTTAGGATCCGATGAATTGTGAGTTTATGATCAGATCTATCCATGAATACTATTTGAGTATTTGTTGAACTCTCTTGTGCATAATTGTTATAGCCTCGTATTTCTTCTCCGAAACTTTGGTTTGGTTGGGGAAACTAGATTGGTTTTTCTTTCCATGGGAAGAGGTGCATTGTGATGGGTTCGATCTTGCGGTGCTCAATCTCAGTCACATAAGGAGACATGACATGCATGTATTTTTGCCTTTAAGGATAAAAAGATGGGGTCCATTCCTACATGAATAGATCTTATCTACATCATGCCATTGTTCTTATTGCATTACTTTGGTTTTCCATGATCTTAATACACTAGATGCATGATGGATGGCGGTCGATGGTATCGTGGCTGTTTTGAGGAAGGTATATGGTGGTTTTGTGGTACCGGAGAAAGTTGCGCGGTACTAGAGAGGCTAGCAATGGTGGAAGGGTGAGAGTGCGTATAATCCATGGACTCAACATTAGTCATAGAGAACCCACATACTTATTGAAAAAATTTATTAGTTATCGAAAAAAAGTACTACGCGCATGCTCCTAGGGGTATAGATTGGTAGGAAAAGACCATCGCTCATCCCCGACCGCCACTCATAAGGAAGACAATCAATAAATAAATCATGCTCCGACTTCATCACATAACGGTTCCCCATATGTGCATGCTACGGGAATCACAAACTTCAACACAAGTATTTCTCAAATCCACAACTACTCAACTAGCACGACTCTAATATCACCATCTTCATATCTCAAGACAATTATCAAGTATCAAACTTCTCATATTATCCAATGCATTTTTTGTATGATAGTTTTTATTATACCGATCTTGGATGCCTATTATATTAGGACTAAATTAACAATTAAAGAAAATTACCATGCTGTTTAAGACTCTCAAAATAATATAAGTGAAGCATGAGAGATCAATTATTTCTATAAAATAGAACCACCACCGTGTTCTAAAGGATATAAGTGAAGCACTAGAGCAAAAACTATATAGCTCAAAAGATATAAGTGAAGCACATAGAGTAATCTAACAAATTCCAAATCATGTGTGTCTCTCTCAAAAGGTGTGTACAGCAAGGGTGATTGTGGTAAACTAAAAAGCAAAGACTCAAATCATACAAGACGCTCCAAGAAAAACACCTATCATGTGGTGAATAAATGTATAGCTCCAAGTAAAGTTACCGATAGACGAAGACGAAAGAAGGGATGCCTTATGGGGCATCCCCAAGCTTAGGCTTTTGGTTGTCCTTGGATTTTACCTTGGGGTGCCTTGGGCATCCCCAAGCTTAGGCTCTTTCCAATCCTTGTTCCATAATCCATCAAATCTTTACCCAAAACTTGAAATCTTCACAACACAAAATCAAATAGAAAATCTCATGAGCTCCGTTAGTAAAAGAAAACAAACTACCAATTCAAGGTACTTTAATTAAATCATTATTTATTTATATTGGTGCTAAACCTACTGTATTACAACTTTTCTATGGTTTATAAACTCTTTTACTAGCCATAGATTCATCAAAATAAGCAAACAACACACGAAAAACAGAATCTGTCAAAAACAGAACAGTCTGTAGTAATATATAGGTTTCGACCACTTCTGGAACCCTAACAATTCTAAAATAAATTGATGGACGTGAGTAATTTATCTATTAATCATCTGCAAAAGTAATTAACTAAATATCACTCTCCAATAAAAATGGCAGCAATTCTCGTCAGCGCTAAAGTTTCTGTTTTTTACAGCAAGATCGCAAAGACTTTCCCCAAGTGTTCCCAAAGGTTCTACTTGGCACAAACACTAATTAAAAGAATAAAACCATATCTAAAAAGAGGCTATATGAAATATTTATTACTAAAAAGAATCAAAAATAAAGAAACAAAAATAAAATTGGGTTGCCTCCCAACAAGCGCTATCGTTTAACGCACCTAGCTAGGCATAAAAAGCAAGGATAGATCTAGGTATTGTCATCTTTGGTATGCAATCCATAAGTGGCTCTCATAATAGATTCATAAGGTAATTTAATTTAATTTCTAGTAAAGTGTTCCATGACTTTCCTGAACGAAAATTGGAATCTAATATTCCCTTCCTTCATATCAATAATTGCACCAATCGTTCTAAGGAAAGGTCTACTAAGAATAATAGGACATGAAGGATTGCAATCTATATCAACAACAATAAAATCTACGGGCACATAGTTCCTATTTTCAACAACAAGAACATCATTAATTCTTCCCATAGGTTTCTTGATAGTGGAATCCGCAAGATGCAAGTTTAAAGAACAATCATCAAAGTCACAGAAACCTAACAAATCACAAAAAGTTTTTGGGATCATGGAAACACTAGAACCCAAATCACACAAAGCATAGCATTCATGATCTTTAATTTTAATTTTAATTGTAGGTTCCCATTCATCATAAAGTTTTCTAGGGATAGAAACTTCCAACTCAAGTTTTTCTTTGTAAGATTGCATTAAAGCATCAATGATATGTTTAGTAAAAGCTTTATTTTGACTATAAGCATGATGACAATTTAGCATGGATTGCAACAAGGAAATACAATCTATTAAAGAGCAATTATCATAATTAAATTCCTTGAAATACAAGATAGTGGGTTCATTGCTATATAAAGTTTTGACCTCTTCAATCCCACTTTTAACAATTATAGCATCAAGATCTAAAAACTTCGAATCATTGGGACGCCTTTTAGTTAAAGTTGACTCATCTCCAGTCCCATCATTATCAAGATTCATATTGCAAAACAAAGATTTAATAGGGGACACATCAATAACTTCTAGATCTTCATCTTTATTATCATACTCTTCTGGTTTAGCGGCCATCTTATTAACTAAGGTGGCCCGCTTATCAGAAATTTGGGCAATTAATTTTCCAAGATGAGCAAACTGAGATTTCAAACCATAAAATTCCTTAGACATATCATCGAGCTCTTTATTCACGAAACCAATAAAACCTTTTTGTTCTTTAAGCTCGTTTCTAAAGAAATTATTGTGCTCAAATTGGAAGGCCATAAAACTTCTAATGTTGTTTTGGATTTCTTCCAACCTTTTAAGGTGAGGATCAACACCTTTTGGTAAAGCGATAAGGGCAACAAGCAACAAGATGCAAGCGAAAAGAGACGAACTAGAAAAGAGAAGGGGAACGGAAAAAGTGGGCGACTGAAATGGCAAGGGTGAAGTTGGGGAGAGGAAATCGAGAGGCAAATGGAAAATAATGTAATGCGAGGGATAAGAGTTTGTGATGGGTACTTGGTATCTTGACTTGTGCGTAGACTCCCCGGCAACGACGCCAGAAATCCTTCTTGCTACCTCTTGAGCACCGCGTTGGTTTTCCCTTGAAGAGGAAAGGGTGATGCAGCAAAGTAGCGTAAGTATTTCCCTCAGTTTTTGAGGACCAAGGTATCAATCCAGTAGGAGGCCACGCTCAAGTCCCTCGCACCTACACAAACAAATAAGAACCTCGCAACCAACGCGATAAAGGGGTTGTCAATCCCTTCACGGTCACTTACGAGAGTGAGATCTGATAGATATGATAAGATAATATTTTTGGTATTTTTATAATATATATAAAAATTAAAGATTGCAAAATAAAAGGTAATAGAAATAGCTTGTTGAAGGAAGATCAATATGATGTAAGATAGACTCGGGGGCCATAGGTTTCACTAGTGGCTTCTCTCAAGATAGCATAAGTATTACGGTGGGTGAACAAATTACTGTCGAGCAATTGATAGAAAAGAGAATAATTATGAGAGTATCTAGGCATGATCATGTATATAGGCATCATGTCCGTGACAAGTAGACCGATTCCTGCATGCATCTACTACTATTACTCCACACATCAACCGCTATCCAGCATGTATCTAGAGTATTAAGTTCACAAGAACGGAATAACGCTTTAAGCAAGATGACATGATGTAGAGGGATAAACTCATGCAATATGATATAAACCCCATCTTTTTATCCTTGATGGCAACAACACAATACGTGTCGTTTCCCTTTCTGTCACTGGGATCGAGCACCGCAAGATTGAACCCAAAGCTAAGCACTTCTCCCATTGCAAGAAAGGTCAATCTAGTAGGCCAAACCTAACTAATAATTCGAAGAGACTTGCAAAGATAGCCAATCATGCATAAAATAATTCAGATATGATTCAAATATTGTTCATAGATAAACTTGATCATAAACCCACAATTCATCGGATCTCGACAAACACACCACAAAAGTAGATTACATCGAATAGATCTCCAAGAGAATCAAGGAGAACTTTCTATTGAGATCCAAAGAGAGAGAAGAAGCCATCTAGCTAATAACTATGGACCCGAAGGTCTGAAGTAAACTACTCACACATCACCAAAGAGGCCATGGAGTTGATGTAGAGGCCCTCCGTGACCGATGCCCCCTCCGGCAGAGCTCCGGAAAAGGCCCCAAGATGGGATCTCACAGGTACAGAAGGTTGCGGCGATGGAATTAGGTTTTCGTGGTGCTCTTGGATGTTTTCGGGGTACTTAGATATATATAGGAGGAAGAAGTAGATCGGTGGAGCAACGAGGGGCCCATGAGGGTGGAGGGCGCGCCTAGGGGGGTAGGCGCGCCCCGCCTGCCTCGTGGCCTCCTCGATTGTTTCTTGACGTCCACTCCAAGTCCTCTGGATCACGTTTGTTCAGAAAATCACGTTCCCGAAGGTTTTATTCCGTTTGGACTCCGATTGATATTCCTTTTCTGCGAAACACTGAAATAGGCAAAAAAACAACAATTTGGGCTGGGCCTCTGGTTAATAGCTTAGTCCCAAAAATAATATAAAAGTGTATAAATAAGCCCATTAAGCATCCAAAATAGAAAATATAATAGCATGGAACAATAAAAAATTATATATATGTTGGAGACGTATCAAGCATCCCCAAGCTTAATTCCTGCTCGTCCTCGAGTAGGTAAATGATAAAAACAGAATTTTTGATGTGGAATGCTTTCTAGCATATTCTTAAATGTAAATTTCTTTATTGTGGCATGAATATTCAGATCCGAAAGATTCAGGATAAAAGTTTAATATTGACATTAAAATATTAATACTTCAAGAATACTAACTAAGCAATCATGTCTTCTCAAAATAACATGGCCAAATAAAGTTATCCCTACAAAATCATATAGTCTGGCTATGCTCTATCTTCACCACACAAAATATTTAAATCATGCACAACCCCAATGACAAGCCAAGCAATTGTTTCATACTTTTGATGTTCTCAAAATTTTTTAATCTTCACGCAATACATGAGCATGAGCCATGGACATATCACTATATGTGGAATAGAATGGTGGTTGTGGAGAAGACAAAAATGAGAAGATAGTCTCACATCAACTAGGCGTATCAACGGGCTATGGAGATGCCCATTAATAGATATCAATGTGAGTGAGTAGGGACTGCCATGCAACAGATGCACTAGAGCTATAAGTGTATGAAAGCTCAACAAAAGAAACTAAGTGGGTGTGCATCCAACTCGCTTGCTCACGAAGACCTAGGGCAATTTGAGGAAGACCATCATTAGAATATACAATCCAAGTTCTATAATGTAAAATTCCCACTAGTATATGAAAGTGACAACATAGGAGACTCCCTATCATGAAGATCTTGGTGCTAGTTTGAAGCACAAGTGTGGTAAAAGGATAGTAACATTGTCCCTTCTCTCTTTTTCTCTCATTTTTTGGGCCTTTTATCTTTTTTATGGCCTCTTTTTTATTTAGTCCGGAATCTCATCCCGACTTGTGGGGAAATCATAGTATCCATCATCCTTTCCTCACATGGGACAATTCTCTAATAGTGATGATCATCACACTTTTATTTACTTACAACTCAATACTTAGAACAAAATATGACTATATGTGAATGCCTCCGGTGGTGTACCGGGATGTGCAATGATTCATGAGTGACATGTATGAAAGAATTATGAACGGTGGCTTTGCCACAAATACGATGTCAACTACATGATCATGCAAGCAATATGACAATGATGAAGCGTGTCATAATAACGGAACAATGGAAAGTTGCATGGCAATATATCTCGGAATGGCTATGGAAATGCCATAATAGGTTGGTATGGTGGCTGTTTTGAGGAAGGTATATGGTGGGATTATGGTACCGGCAAAAGTTGCGCGGTACTAGAGAGGCTAGCAATGGTGGAAGGGTGAGAGTGCGTATAATCCATGAACTCAACATTAGTCATAAAGAACTCACATACTTATTGCAAAAAATTATTAGTTATCGAAACAAAGTACTACGCGCATGCTCCTAGGGGGATAGATTGGTATGAAAAGACCATCGCTCGTCCCCGACCACCACTCATAAGGAAGACAATCAATAAATAAATCATCCTCCGACTTCATCACATAACGGTTCCCCATACGTGCATGCTATAGGAATCACAAACTTCAACACAAGTATTTCTCAAATCCACAACTACTCAACTAGCATGACTCTAATATCACCATCTTCATATCTCAAAACAATTAACAAGTATCAGACTTCTCATATTACCCAATGCACTTTTTGTATGATAGATTTTATTATACCAATCTTGGATGCCTATTATATTAGGACTATATTAACAATTAAAGCAAATTACCATGCTGTTTAAGACTCTCAAAATAATATAAGTGAAGCATGATAGATCAATTATTTCTATAAAATAGAACCACCATTGTGCTCTAAAGGATATAAGTGAAGCACTAGAGCAAAAACTATATAGCTCAAAAGATATAAGTGAAGCACATAGAGTAATCTAACAAATTCCAAATCATGTGTGTAGCGACCCAACCTCAAACGGTCAAGTCTCTGTGCTTCAGTGTCATCCCTGGATCGGTAATGCTGACACACACAGTACTCGAGGATTTATAACAGAGTAGCAATCACACAAATATTACATTGAATGCCTCAAAAGAGAACTTATTACAATAAATATGGCTTAAGGCCATCTAATATGATAACATCGGAAGGCTTGGAAGATAAAGTGAGTCCATCAACTCCAACAGCATAGCTGAGCTGCACAGCAACGACCTAACGAACCTTACTCCTCGCAAAGGTGATACTCGCAGATAAGCTCTGTCTCCAATTTCATAGGTTACCTCCTTGCGTTTCGAATATGCATAACTCTTCTATCTGGACTGAGCTATCTTCAGTCTATCTCGAATCAGTTTAACTTTGCCCTCAGACTCTTTGATCAAGTCTGGTCCAAACAATTGTCGGTCTCCAACTTCATCCCACATCAACGGTGTTCTGCACCTTCGTCCATATAGGGCTTCGAACGCTGCCATCTTCAAACTAGCTTGGTAACTATTGTTGTATGAGAACTCTGCGTAAGGAAAATTGTCATCCCAACTAGATCCATAGTCTAGGGCACAGGCTCTCAACATGTGCTCCAGAATCTGGTTGAATCTCTCGGTCTGCCCATCTATCTGCGGGTGAAATGTTGTACTGAACTCCAATCTCGTTCCCAAAGTCTGGTGCAGCTGATGCCAAAACTTTGAGGTAAACTGTGTTCCTCTATCTGATACGATGGTCCTCGGAACTCCATGCAGACATACAATCCTGGTCATATATATCTTGGCCAACTTTGCACTCATTGTTTCACTAGGATAAAGTGTGCCACTTTGGTCAAGCGGTAAACTACTACCCATATAGAATCATAACCTGATTTGGTCCTGGGCAATCCGGTGATAAAATCCATGCCAAGTTTATCCCACTTCCATTCGGGTATCGGCATAGGCTGTAGCAATCCTGCTGGCTTTTGATGCTCTGCCTTCACTCTCTGACATACATCACATACGGCTACATACTCGGCGATATCCTTCTTCATCCCTGTCCACCAGAAACGTTCCTTCAAATCCAAATACATCTTGGTGCTTCCGGGGTGTATCGAATATGGTGAGTCATGAGCCTCTTGTAGTATTAATTTCCTGATCTTTGTGTTATTGGGCACGTAAACACGGTCCTCAAACCATAAGGTGTCGTTCTCATCCTCACGAAAACCTTTGGCCTTTCCTTCGCTCATTTTCTCTTTTATCTCGGCAATCTCTTTGTCATCCTTCTAAGCTTCTCGAATCTTTCCCAACAATGTAGACTGAACCTCCATTATTGCAACAAAACCTCTAGGAACAATCTCCAATCGAAGTTCCCGGAGATCCTCTGCTAACTCCTTCAGAAATCCCGTGCTCTCTAGGGTATTAGCGTAACTCTTCCGGCTCAAAGCGTCTACTACGACATTGGCCTTTCCTGGATGATAGTGAAGCTTCATGTCATAATCCTTTATGAGCTCCAACCATCTCCACGGCCTAAGGTTCAGTTCCTTATGTGGGAAAATGTATTTCAAACTCTTATGATCCGTGTACACATCACAATGGTTTCCAATAAGGTAATGTCTCCAAGTCTTCAACGCATGTACTACGGCTGCTAGCTCCAAATCATGCGTGGCATAATTCAACTCGTGTGGTTTTAGTTGTCGTGAGGCATACAAAATAACTCTTCCGTCTTGCATAAGCACACTTCCAAGTCCTAGGCGAGAGGCGTCGCAATACACTTGGAAATCCTTACGTATATCTGGCACTATCAGCACTGGGGCTGTAGTCAAACGTTTCTTCAGCTCCTGGAAGCTTGCCTCGCAATCTTCTGTCCATTTAAACATGGTATCCTTCTTTAATAATTCTATCATTAGCTTCACGATCTTGGAAAAATTCTCAATGAATCTCACATAGTATCCTGCGAGTCCAAGAAAACTGCGGATCTCGCTAACTGAAGTGGGTGCCAACCATTCAGTGACTGACTGGACCTTGGTGGGGTCTACTGCTATACCTTCTCCCGATATAACATGTCCAAGGAATCAGACTTCCTTCAACCAAAACTCGCATTTGCTGAACTTGGCATACAACTGATGTTCCCTGAGTTTCTCGAGAACTAAACGCAAATGCTCCTTGTGCTCCTCTTCATTCTTCGAATATACCATTATATCATCAATGAACACGACGACAAACTTATCCAAATATTCCATGAACACCTTGTTCATCATGCTCATGAAATAGGCAGGGGCGTTGGTCAGTCCAAACGACATGACCGTATATTCGTATAACCCGTACCGTGTGGTGAATGCTGTCATTGGTATATCCTTCTCTCGTATCTTCAACTGATGGTATCCCGATCACAGATCGATCTTTGAAAACACCTTAGCTCCTTGTAGCCGATCAAACAGATCATTGATCATCGGCAATGAGTACTTGTTCTTGATTGTCACTTCATTCAAGGCCCGATAATCAACAACCATTCTTAGGGACTTATCCTTCTTCTCAACCAAAAGCACTGGGCTCCCCATGGTGATGAACTCCGTCGAATGTAACCTTTCTTCAATAACTCCTTGATCTGTTTCTTAATCTCCTCCAGATAATTCGCGGCCATCCGATAGGGTCTCTTGGATATTGGCCCTGTGCCTGGCAATAGCTCTATCAAAAACTCGATATCTCGATCCGGTGGCATGACTGGTAACTCCTCTGGGAAAACATCCGGGTAATCCTTTACTACAGGCACTTCCTCCTGGACAACTCCCGTGAGGGTATTTACTTGGCTAATTCTTGGCGCATGCCTAGATACATACTTGATCCTTTTTTCCCTCAGGGGTGGTGAGACAAATTGACCTACTAACACAGTTAATGCTTCCTCCGTACTTTGACATCCAGTCCATTCCTAATATCACATCCAATCCTTGTTACTCCAAGATAATTAGGTCGGACGAAAAAACATGCTTGCCAATGGTTTAGGGTATCTGGTCGCACCATCGACTAGGCATATACTCTGCTCCAGGTGAACTTACTAACAGAGGGGTCCTAAGGGTTTGTGTCGGTAGTTTAAACTTATCCACGAATTCCCTTGATATGTATGAATGCGATGCACCAGTATCAAAAAGAACAAGAGCGGTAAATGACTTAACCAAAAACTTACCTATAACCGCGTCTGGCTGCTCTTCCACCTCCTCCACGTTAACGTGGTTCACTTGTCCTTTGTTGAGTGGATTGGGCTTCTTCCCACCGCTCCCATTTCCGTTTCCATTCTTCCTTCAGGTCACTCCGTGGCATAGTGTCTAGTCTTCCCGCACTTGAAACAAGTAACGTGGCTTAGGTCTCTCTTGGTGGGTGTGGCTGGACTGGAGCGATTCTGATTGTTGCTAGCTCCATTCCCATTCCCATTCATAGCAGAAGTGGCATCATCAATAACATGCGACATATCAGAACGAATAGCAGAAGCAGGTGTAGGTGTCACAAACTTACTCATAACATAAGGTGAATCAAGTGCAGAGCTAGATGGCAGTTCCTTACCTCCCCTCGTAGTTGAGGGATAGATCTTGGTTTTTGGATCTCTCAAGTTCTTCATAGTGTCCAGCAGATATAAATCCCAAGTGACTCAAACAATAGAGCTATGCTCCTCGGCAACGGTGCCAGAAATTAGTCTTGATAACCCACAAGTATAGGGAATCGCAACAGCTTTCGAGGGTAGAGTATTCAACCCAAATTTATTGATTCGACACAAGGGGAGCCAAAGAATATTCTCAAGTATTAGCAGCTGAGTTGTCAATTCAACCACACTAGGAAACTTAGTATCTACAACAAAGTGTTTAGTAGCAAAGTAATATGATAATGGTGGTAGCGGCAACAAAAGTAAAGACAGCAAAAGTAATGTTTTTGGTATTTTGTAGTAATTGTAACAGTAGCAGCGGGAAAGTAAATAAGCGTAAACCAGTATATGGAAAACTCGTAGGCACCAGATCAGTGATGGATAATTATGCCGGATGCGGTTCATCATGTAACAATCATAACATAGGGTGACACAGAACTAGCTCCAATTCATCAATGTAATGTAGGGATGTATTCCGTATATAGTCATACGTGCTTATGGAAAAGAACTTGCATGACATCTTTTGTCCTACCCTCCCGTGGCAGCGGGGTCCTATTGGAAACTAAGGGATATTAAGGCCTCCTTTTAATAGAGAACCGGAACAAAGCATTAGCACATAGTGAATACATGAACTCCTCAAACTATGGTCATCACCGGGAGTGGTCCCGATTATTGTCACTTCGGGGTTCCCGGATCATAACACATAGTAGGTGACTATAGACTTGCAAGATCAGATCAAGAACTCACATATATTAACGAAAACATAATAAGTTTAGATCTGAAATCATGGCACTCGGGCCCTAGTGACAAGCATTAAGCATAGAAAAGTCATAGCAACATCAATCTTAGAACATAATGGATACTAGGGATCAAACCCTAACAAAACTAACTCGATTACATGATAAATCTCATCCAACCCATCACCGTCCAGAAAGCCTATGATGGAATTACTCATGCATGGCGGTGAGCATCATGAAATTGGTGATGGAGGATGGTTGATGATGATGACGGTGACGAATCCCCGTCTCCGGAGCCCCGAACGGACTCCAGATCAGCCCTCCCGAGAGGTTTTAGGGCTTGGCAGCGACTCCGTATCGTAAAACGTGATGATTTCTTCTCTCTGATTTTTTTTCTCCGAAAGCAAATATATAGAGTTGGAGTTAGCGTCGGAGGGCATCCAAGGGGCCCACGAGGTAGGGGGCGCGCCCTAGGGGGGCGCCCCCCACCCTCGTGAGAAGGGTGTGGGCCCCTGGTCTTCATCTTTGGCGAGGATTTTTTATTGTTTTTTCTAAGATGTTCCGTGGAGTTTCAGGTCATTCCGAGAATATTTGTTTTCTGCACATAAAACAACACCATGGCAATTCTGCTGAAAACAGCGTCAGTCTGGGTTAGTTCCATTCAAATCATACAAGTTAGAGTCCAAAACAAGGGCAAAAGTGTTTGGAAAAGTAGATACGATGGAGACGTATCAACTCCCCCAAGCTTAAACCCTTGCTTGTCCTCAAGCAATTCAGTTGACAAACTGAAAGAAAGAAAGAAAGAAAAACTTTTACAAACTCTGTTTGCTCTGGTTGTTGTAACTATGTCAAGCCAGCATTCAAGTTTTTAGCATAGATCATAACTAACCACATTTGCAACAATTCTCAGGTCTCACAATTACTCACATCAATAGCATAATCAACTAGCAAGCCATACTAATAAATCTCGGATGACAACACTTTCTCAAAACAATCATAATATGATATAACAAGATGGTATCTCGCTAGCCCTTTCTGAGACCGCAAAACATAAATGCAGAGCACCTTTAAAGATCAAGGACTGACTAGACATTGTAATTCATGGTAAAAAGAGATCCAATCATAGTCATACCCAATATAAATTAACAGTGATGAATGTGAATGACAGTTGTGCTCTCCAGCTAGTGCTTTTTAATAAGAGGATGATGACTCAGCATAAAAGTAAATAGATAGTGTTGGAAATATGCCCTAGAGGCAATAATAAATTGATTATTATTATATTTCCTTGTTCATGATAATCGTTTATTATCCATGCTATAATTGTATTGATAGGAAACTCAGATACATGTGTGGATACATAGACAACACCATGTCCCTCGTAAGCCTCTAGTTGACTAGCTCGTTGATCAATAGATGGTTATGGTTTCCTAACCATGGACATTGGATGTCGTTGATAACGGGATCACATCATTAGGAGAATGATGTGATGGACAAGACCCAATCCTAAGCATAGCACTAGATCGTGTAGTTCGTATGCTAAAGCCTTTATAATGTCAAGTATCATTTCCTTAGACCATGAGATTGTGCAACTCCCGGATACCGTAGGAGTGCTTTGGGTGTATCAAACGTCACAACGTAACTGGGTGACTATAAAGGTGCACTACAGGTATCTCCGAAAGTGTCTGTTGGGTTGGCACGAATCGAGACTGGGATTTGTCACTCCGTGTAAACGGAGAGGTATCTCTGGGCCCACTCGGTAGGACATCATCATAATGTGCACAATGTGATCAAGGAGTTGATCATGGGATGATGTGTTACGGAACGAGTAAAGAGACTTGCCGGTAACGAGATTGAACAAGGTATCGGGATACCGACGATCGAATCTCGGGCAAGTATCGTACTGATAGACAAAGGGAATTGTATACGGGATTGATTAAGTCCTTGACATCGTGGTTCATCCGATGAAATCATCGTGGAACATGTGGGAGCCAACATGGGTATCCAGATCCCGCTGTTGGTTATTGACCGGAGATCGTCTCGGTCATGTCTGCATGTCTCCCGAACCCGTAGGGTCTACACACTTAAGGTTCGATGACGCTAGGGTTATAAAGGAAGTTTGTATGTGTTAACCGAATGTTGTTTGGAGTCCCGGATGAGATCCCGGACGTCATGAGGAGTTCCGGAATGGTCCGGAGGTAAAGATTTATATATGGGAAGTCCTAGTTTGGTCACCGGAAGAGTTTCGGGGTTTATCGGTAACGTACCGGGACCACCGGGAGGGTCCCGGGGGTCCACCAAGTGGAGCCACCAGCCCCGGAGGCTTGCGTGGGCCAAGAGTGGTGAGGGACCAGCCCCTAAGTGGGCTGGTGCGCCTCCCACAAGGCCCAAGGGGCAGCTAGGAGGAAAAAAGGGGGAAACCCTAGGCTTAGATGGGCCTAAGGCCCACCCTAGGGGGCGCCTCCCTCTCTTCCCCTCTTGGCCGCCCCCCTTGCTCCCCATCTAGGGCTGCCGCCCCCCCTAGGGGCGGGAACCCTAGAAGGGGCGCAGCCCCTCCCCTTCCCTATATATATGAGGCCTAGGGCTGCCCATAAGACGTGTGATTCGATCTCTCGTTGGTGCAGCCCTGCATCTCTCTCTCCCTCCTCTTCTCTGGTGCTTGGCGAAGCCCTGCAGGATTGCCACGCTCCTCCATCACCACCACGTCGTTGTGCTGCTGCTGGATGGAGTCTTCCTCAACCTCTCCCTCTCTCCTTGCTTGATCAAGGCTTGGGAGACGTCACCGGGCTGTACGTGTGTTGAACGCGGAGGTGCCGTGCGTTCGGCACTTGGTCATCGGTGATTTGAATCACGACGAGTACGACTCCATCAACCCCGTTCACTTGAACGCTTCCGCTTAGCGATCTATAAGGGTATGTAGATGCACTCTCCTTCCCCTCGTTGCTAGTTTCTCCATAGATAGATGTTGGTGACATGTAGGAAAATTTTGAATTTCTGCTACGTTCCCCAACAGATAGGCCCTTCGCAGAGGGAAGCAGGGATTTGTAGAGGTGCCAGAGCTCGGTTTTGAAATAGAGATAAATTGTATTTTGAGCGGTATACTTTGATTGTCAACGTAACAACTAAGAGATGGCGATATCTTCCATGCTAAACACATTATAGGCGGTTCCCAAATAGAATGGTAAAGTTTATACTCCCCGTCCACCAACAAGCATCAATCCATGGCTTGCTCGAAACAACGAGTGCCTCCAACATACATCTGGTCCAAGGGGGAGTTTTGTTTGCAATTAATTTTGATTTAGTTTGCATAAAGCATGGGACTGGGCATCCCGGTGACCAGCCATTTTCTCGTGAGTGAGGAGCGGAGTCCACTCCTCTTGAGAATAACCCGCCTAACAAGGAAGATAAGGACAACCTTGGTTGATACATGATCTATTTGAGCATACAAAACAGAATGTTTATTTGAAGGTTTAGAGTTTGGCACATGCAAATTTACTTGGAATGGTAGGTAGATACCGTATATAGGAAGGTATAGTGGACTCATCTAGAATAACTTTGCGGTTTAAGGGATTGGATGCACAAGCATTATTCCCGCTTAGTACAGGTGAAGGCTAGCAAAAGACTGGGAAGCGACCAACTAGAGAGCGACAACAGCCATGTACATGCATTAAAATTAATAAACATTGGATGCAAGCATGAGTAGGATATAATCTACCATGAACATAAGTATCGTGAAGGCTATGTTGATTTTGTTTCAACTACATGCGTGAACATGTGCCAAGTCAAGTCACTTAAATCATTCAAAGGAGGATACCACCCCATCATACCACATCATAATCATCTCAATAGCATGTTGGCACACAATGTAAATCATTATAACTCATAGCTAATCAAGCATGGCACAAGCAACTATGATCTCTAATTGTCATTGCAAACATGTTTATTCATAATAAGCTGAATCAAGAACGAGGGACTCATCATATTTACAAAAACAAAAGAGGTCGAGTTCTTACCAGCTTTTCTCATCTCAGTCAGTCCATCATATATCATCATAATTGCCTTTCACTTGCACGACCGAACGGTGTGAATAATAATAAGAGTGTACGTGCATTGGACTAAGCTGGAATCTGCGAGCATTCAATAAACAGGAGAAGACAAAGCAATATGGGCTCTTGGTTAAATCAACAATAATGCATATAAGACCCACTTCAACAATTTAATTAGGGTCTTCTCCTACTGACCCCCAAAGAAAAGAAAAGAAATAAAACTATTTACACGGGAAAGCTCCCAACAAGCAAAAGAAGAACATGAAATATTTTTGGGTTTTCTTTTTAATTATTACTACTATAGCAGAAAAATAAACTACTACTATTTTTTTTGTTTTTTCTTAAGGTTTAGCAAACACACAAGAAGATAGCAGGAAAAAGAAAATAAACTAGCATGGATATTACAGTGAAAAAGTATGAGCACCGACATCTAGCAATGAGTGTGTGTGAACATAAATGTAATGTCGGTGAGAAATACATACTCCCCCAAGCTTAGGCTTTTGGCCTAAGTTGGTTTATGGCCACGACTGGCCTGGCGGATATCCATAATAATAATTGTTGGGGACGTACTGTGATGAGGAAGAATAGTTGGGATTATACTGTGATGAAGAGGAAGACTGTGACTGCCACTGGCTGACAGTCATCTCTGGATCCCAAGAATAAACAGATTGTCATGGAGGTTCATCTTGTGGTTCCTGTTCTGGGGCTGGTGCAGGATTCTTGTAAGCTTGGATGGTAGCCCACGTAACGAGGTAGGGTCCTACAAAATTAAACAAAGAAGGAGCAGGCAGGATAATAGTCTCAGGATGATGTTTGTTAAAGAACAATTGATATTTAAGCTCTCCTGCCCTATTCTTAACAATAAAATCATGTGCCACCATACTTTTATGATCTAGATAAACATGGGGCAGCACCTTTTCTTCCTTCTCAGCATGCCTAATAGGTATGTTAAAATGTGCAGCTAGGCGTGTGGCATAGACGCCTCCAAAGATGGGACCCTTAGTACGGTTCATACTTAACCGTCTAGCAATAATACCGCCAATACTAAAAGTGTTATCACTGTGGTGCAAAATAATTATATCAGGGATACTAAGGTTTCCACTGTTTCCGTGTCCAATTAAACAACGACTAGCAAATAATGCAAAGTAGCGTAAAACAGGAAAATGTATGCTAGTGATTCGTGCATCGGAAACCTTTCTAGTTTCTCCTACAGTGATAGTATCAATAAACCCAGCCACATCATAATGATGTGGTTCTTCTGTCTTGCCCTCAAAAGGGATTAAACAAATCCGACAGAAATCATAAAGTGACATCTCCTTATGCTCATCATATAAATGAAACTCCACCGTAGGTGGTGAGTTCCTAGAATGAAAATGAAAGTTTTGCACAAAAGTATTTGTGAGTAAGAGATACTGATCGCATTGGTCATGGAGGAAAGCGGTGAGGCCTGCATTGTGAGCCAATTCATGAAAATCTTCGTAGATACCGGCTGCTCTCAAGAAATCTTCAGAAGGCCATTCACATGCCCGAATCTCTGCGGTGTGCGGCAAATTATACTTAGGCTTCGGTGCCTTTTCCTTCGAGCTTTGGCTCGATGAGCCCCTCAAAAATCTCCTCATTATTTTTCTGAAATAATCTGAAATTTTTAGTAACTTCAAACAAAAGTGAACCAACTTTAATAAAATTGATAGCAACTACTCCTACAAGTGCCTAGAGCCTATATCAAGCATTAGAACTACTTAGAACCATATAAATTTGACATGCAAGCTCAAGAACATGGTCACCTATGTAGCACAAATTTGCAAAGAATAAAGCACTAGAACAAAAACTAATTGGACCAATGGAGGAGTCACATACCAAGGAACAATCTCCCCAAGTAGTTTTGCGAGAGGTGCTTTGAGCAAGGAGATCAAAAATCACAGCAAAAGTGGCTGGAACTCGTGCTTGAGTCGGTTTTTCGCGTTTGTGTGAGACAGAGGAAGAAGATGGGTGCTGGGATAAGTGGAGGAGGGCCACCGCGAGCCCACGAGGCAGGGGTGCGCCCTAGGGGGGGCGCCCACCACCCTCGTGGCCAGGTGGCAGCTCCTCCCGCGGTAATTTTTGCACAGTAAATCCTCAAATATTCCCAAAAAAATCATATTAAATTGGCATGTAATTCTAAGGACTTTTATTTTCGGGATATTTTTATATTGCACGGATAAGTTAGGAAACGGACAGAAAATACTATTTTTACTTTATTTAATATAAATAACAGAAAGTAAAAGTGGGGTACAGAAGTTTGTGCTTCTAGTTTCATCCATCTCATGCTCATAAAAAAGAATCCACTAACAAGGTTGATCAAGTCTTGTTAACAAACTGATTCCGATAATCATGAAACCGGAGAAATTTTGAATAACACTAAGTTACCTCAACGGGTATATGCACATCCCCAAAATAAGAATATCATATTTCTTCTTGACAGTAGGAAGAGGAAATTCAAAACCTCCAAATATAATCGATGGAATTTTTCCAATAGAGTTGATACTATGAACTTGAGGTTGTTTCCTCGGAAAGTGTACCGTATGCTCATTACCATTGACATGAAAAGTGACATTGCCTTTGTTGCAATCAATAACAGCCCCTGCAGTATTAAGAAAAGGTCTTCCAAGAATAATAGACATACTATCATCCTCGGGAATATCAAGTATAACAAAGTCCGTTAAAATAGTAACGTTTGCAACCACAACAGGCACATCCTCACAGATACCAACAGGTATAGTAGTTGATTTATCAACCATTTGCAAAGATATTTTAGTAGGTGTCAGCTTATTCAAGTCAAGTCTACGATATAAATAGATAGGCATAACACTAACACCGGCTCCAAGATCACATAAAGCAGTTTTAATATAATTTCTTTTAATGGAGCAAGGTATAGTAGGTACTCCGGGGTCTCCAAGTTTCTTTGGTATTCCACCAAAATTATAATTAGCAAGCATGGTGGAAATCTCAGCTTCCGGTATCTTTCTTTTATTAGTAATGATATCCTTCATATATTTAGCATAAGGATTTGTTTTGAGCACATCAGTTAATCACATACGCAAAAAGATAGGCCTAATCATTTCAGCAAATCGCTCAAAATCCTCATCATCCTTTTTCATGGATGGTTTCGGAGGAAAGGGCATGGGTTTCTGAACCCAAAGTTCCCTTTCTTTACCATGTTTCCTAGCAACAAAGTCTCTTTTATCATAACGTTGATTCTTTGATTGTTGGTTATCAAGATCAACAGCAGGTTCAATTTCTACATCATTATCATTACTAGGTTGAGCATCATCATGAACATCATCATTAATATTTTTACTACGTTCATGTTCATTACCAGATTGTGTTTCAGCATCAGACATAGAAATATCATTTGGATTATCAGGTGGTTCAACAATAGGTTCACTAGAAGTTTGCACAGTTCTATCATTTTTCTTTTTCTTCTTTTTAGAAGAACTAGGAACATCAATATTATTTATTTGAGAATCTTGCTCGATTCTCTTAGGGTGGCCTTCAGGATACAAAGGTTCCTGAGTCATTCTACCAGTTCTAGTAGCCACTCTAACAGCATAATCATTTTTATTACTATTCATTTCATCAAGCACATCTTTTGAGCCTTAAGTACTTGTTCTACTTGAGTGGTAACCATAGAAGCATGTTTGCTAACAAGTTTAAGTTCACCTTTAATATCAGCCATATAATCACCTAAGCGTCTAATCATATAAGAATTTTCTTTTAATTGTCTACCAAAATAAGCATTGAAGTCGTCTTGCTTAAACATAAAGTTATCAAACTCATCCAAGCACCGACTAGCAATTTTAGTAGGAGGGATCTCAGCTTTATCATATCTATAGAGAGAATTTACCTTTACTACCTGTGTCGGGATATCGGGATCAGGAGGTTCTTCAGTAAATAAAGAATTGAGATCATATGTTTCTTCAACAAGCGGTATATTAAGACCATGTATTTCTTCAATAGGAGGTAAATTCTTAACATCTTCAGCTTTAATACCTTTTTCTTTCATAGATTTCTTTTCTTGTTGCATATCTTTGGGACTGAGAAATATAATACCTCTCTTCTTCGGAGTTGGTTTAGGAATAGGTTCAGTAATTGGAGCAGGAGTTGGCTCAGGAGGTGCCCAATTATTTTCATTTGTCAACATATTATTCAATAGAATTTCAGCTTCATCCGGTGTTCTTTCCCTGAAAACAGAACCAGCACAACTATCCAGGTAATCTCTGGAAGCATCAATTAGTCCATTATAAAAGATATCAAGTATTTCGGGTTTCTTAAGAGGATGATCAGGCAAAGCATTAAGTAGCTTGAGAAGCCTCTTCCAAGCTTGTGGGAGACTCTCTTCTTTAATTTGCACGAAGTTGTATATTTCCCTCAAAGCAGCTTGTTTCTTATGAGCAGGGAAATATTTAGCAGAGAAGTAATAAATCATATCCTGGGGACTACGCACACAACCAGGATCAAGAGAATTAAACCATATCTTAGCATCACCCTTTAATGAGAACAGAAATATTTTGAGTATATAAAAGTAACGCGATCTCTCATCATTAGTGAACAGGGAAGCTATATCATTTAACTTAGTAAGATGTGCCATAACAATTTCAGATTCATAGCCATAAAACGGATCAGATTCAACCAAAGTAATTATATCAGGATCAACAGAGAATTCATAATCCTTATCAGGAACACATATAGGTGAAGTAGCAAAAGCAGGGTCAGGTTTCATTTTATCTCTAAGTGATTCTTTGTTCCATTTAATTAATAACCTCTTAAGCTCATATCTATCTCTAGAAGCTAAAATAGCGGCAGAAGATTCCATATCAAAAAGATAGCCCTCAGGAATAACAGGCATATTTTCATCATCACTATCATCATCGTATTCAGATTCAATAATTTATTTTTCTCTAGCCCTAGCAATTTGTTCATCAAGAAATTCACTAAGGGGCACAATAGTATCAGCCATAGAAGCAGTTTCATCATAAGTATCATGCATAGCAGAAGTGGAATCATCAATAACATGCGACATATCAGAACGAATAGCAGAAGCAGGTGTAGGTGTCGCAAACTTACTCATAACAAAAGGTGAATCAAGTGCAGAGCTAGATGGCAGTTCCTTACCTCCCCTCGTAGTTGAGGGATAGATCTTGGTTTTTGGATCTCTCAAGTTCTTCATAGCATCTAGTAGATACATATCCCAAGTGACTCAAACAATAGAGCTATGCTCCCCGGCAACGGTGCCAGAAATTAGTCTTGATAACCCACAAGTATAGGGAATCACAACAGCTTTCAAGGGTAGATTATTCAACCCAAATTTATTGATTCGACACAAGGGGAGCCAAAGAATATTCTCAAGTATTAGCAGCTGAGTTGTCAATTCAACCACACCTGGAAACTTAGTATCTGCAACAAAGTGTTTAGTAGCAAAGTAATACGATAGTGGTGGTAGCGGCAACAAAAGTAAAGACAACAAAAGTAATGTTTTTGGTATTTTGTAGTAATTGTAACAGTAGCAGCGGGAAAGTAAATAAGCGTAAACCAGTATATGGAAAACTCGTAGGCACCGGATCAGTGATGGATAATTATGCCGGATGCGGTTCATCATGTAACAGTCATAACATAGGGTGACACAGAACTAGCTCCAATTCATCAATGTAATGTAGGCATGTATTTCGTATATAGTCATACGTGCTTATGGAAAAGAACTTGCATGACATCTTTTGTCCTACCCCCGTGGCAGCGGGGTCCTATTGGAAACTAAGGGATATTAAGGCATCCTTTTAATAGAGAACCGGAACAAAGCATTAGCACATAGTGAATACATGAACTCCTCAGACTATGGTCATCACCGGGAGTGGTCCCGATTATTGTCACTTTGGGGTTGCCGGATCATAACACATAGTAGGTGACTATAGACTTGCAAGATCGGATCAAGAACTCACACATATTCATGAAAACATAATAGGTTCAGATCTGAAATCATGGCACTCGGGCCCTAGTGACAAGCATTAAGCATGGCAAAGTCATAGCAACATCAATCCCAGAACATAATGGATACTAGGGATCAAACCCTAACAAAACTAACTCGATTACATGATAAATCTCATCCAACCCATCACCGTCCAGCAAGACTATGATGGAATTACTCACGCACGGCAGTGAGCATCATGAAATTGGTGATGGATGATGGTTGATGATGACGACGGCGACGAATCCCCCTCTCCGGAGCCCCGAACGGACTCCAGATCAGCCCTCCCGAGAGGTTTTAGGGCCTGGCGGCGGCTCCGTATCGTAAAACGCGATGATTTCTTCTCTCTGATTTTTTTCTCTTTGAAAGCAAATATATAGAGTTGGAGTTGGTGTCGGAGGGCATCCAGGGGGCTCACGAGGTAGGGGGCCGCGCCCTAGGGGGGGCGCCCCCACCCTTGTGAGAAGGGTGTGGGCCCCCTGGTCTTCATCTTTGGCGAGGATTTTTTTATTGTTTTTTCTAAGATGTTCCGTGGAGTTTCAGGTCATTCCGAGAATATTTGTTTTCTGCACATAAAACAACACCATGGCAATTCTGCTGAAAACAGCGTCAGTTCGGGTTAGTTCCATTCAAATCATACAAGTTAGAGTCCAAAACAAGGGCAAAAGTGTTTGGAAAAGTAGATACGACGGAGACATATCAGTCTATTAAAATATTCCTTTATTGAAGACTCCATGATATCTGCTCCAGCTTCGTCTTCGAATTCATCATCGCTAAGGTCGGAGTCGGTGTCGTCGATGATGATGTAGTCTTTCTGACGAATCTCCTTGGGTTCTTCGTCTTCTTCTACTGGTGCGGGGTCTCCCATGAATACTCCGATCTTCTTAATCAGGTCGTCATTCTTCTCCAATAGTGTCGCAATTTCCTCCTCATATCCATCGCGTGTAGACTTAAGTTCTTCTTCCAGTTCGATGATCCTTGTCTTCGCCTTCTTCAGATCTAGCATGCCTGCGCACATTTGATTCTCCTGACGTGGAATGTGCTGGTTTAGTTCCTGGATGAAAGCTGCAATTGATCTATCTTTCCTGGTGTTGATCATCTCCCATTGCTCATCTCGGCGCCCATAGATCTGGTAGATAGTATCCTTAAGCTCCTTTTGGTAAACTTCTCCAATGCGTCCCATGGTGATGTGAGCTGCCATACTCTTTCCTAGACTCCAGGTTGGTGCATCGAAAGAAAACTCTATGGGCTTAGTGACTGGTGTGAAAGTCCTTCCTGGAACTTGAACTTGAATCATCCATCCCTCCTCTTCTGGTAAAGTGGCATTGTAAGTCCCGGTGAATCTTGGTATTCCTATGTTCAGGTACCTAGTGACTTCCTTCAAGTGTCGTCCAAAAGGTGTGTCTTCATCCGGTTGTGCAAACTTGTTCCTTGCATCCGCCATCCTAAAGAGTGGAAAATGGAGAGGAGTCAGAAATGAGAAGAGAATAGTGATCTATGGTTTTAGCTTAGTGGTCGTGTCCTACACTCAGCGTGTGCTCTGATACCATCTTGTAGCGACCCGACCTCAAATGGTCAAGTCTCTGTGCTCCAGTGTCATCCCTGGATCGGTAATGCTGACACACACAGTACTCGAGGATTTATAACAGAGTAGCAATCACACACTTATTACATTGAATGTCTCAAAAGAGAACTTATTACAATAAATATGGCTTAAGGCTATCTAATACAATAACATCGGAAGGGTTGGAAGATAAAGTGAGTTCATCAACTCCAACGGCATAGCTGAGCTGCACGGCAACGACCTAATGAACCTTACTCCTCGTCTGAAAAGTCTGCAACATAATACGTTGCAGCCCGAAAACGGGTCAGCACATTAAATATGCTGGCAAAGTAACACAGTAGAGGAAGAACAGAATAATGCTATCACTACATGCATATTTGGCTGCTGGAAAGCTCTATGGTTATAGTTTTTGCGAAAAGCCAATTTTTCCCTACAACAAAGGAATATATTTTAATTTAACTATCATGGTAGTTGAAACATCATTGAGAAGGTTCCTCCAACTCAATCCCAATTAAAGTAATTATCAACCCAACAATATTAAGTTAAAAGTGATGAGATACTTAAGATACTCCAAGTACTAGATACTCAAGATGTCCATAACCGGGGACACGGCTAACCATGATTAGTTTGTACACTCTACAGAGGTTTGCGCACTTTTCCCCACAAGACTCGGTCACCTCCGTTGGATTTCACGCACTACATGGTGTTTGAGAAACAGATGACTGAGACACAGTCTTTCAAGAACATTAACTCTCTACTCCGGGCAGACCATATCAAACCTACAACCCACTACCTGCTGATCCACCTCTTCAAGAGCTTCACGTAACTTACTCAACTATGCTAGAGCCCATAATAGCTTGTGGTTGCACACGGAAGTTTCTAACATGAATCATCTCAGTTCCCTTTGAGCCTGGGTGGCAGTCCATAGGAAAATCACGCGGAACCCCGGCATTTCCAAAATACAAGCAACACTGGGTTCTCCAGGTGCCTCAATCCACCCAGATGTGTATTCAAGTTGCCACCTTAAGTTAAACCATTAATTAACAATCTCACATCTGTCATGGATTTCACTCACCCAAACCTCATCTACGAGCATAGCAATATAAGCAATTCCTATAAGTAACTCCCAAGGTTTGAATATAACAGGGCAATAGGTTCTACCTCATCAACTACTTCCCAACCCACATGTTAATCACATCCTAACCATGCAATGTTTGAGTATTGGAACTAATGCATAAAAACTAGATGATAAATGGATATGATCAAAGTGTTACTTGCCTTCCTGACGATCCGCAAAACCTAGGGACTCCAAATAACACGCTTCACACCGGGAATTCTATCGCAGACAAACAATAGCATACATAAGAAAACAAATAAATAATCATGGGTTAATCTCAAATAAGAAGATCTACTAGAAAGTTCAACTTAAGAACTCTGGTTAGCAAAAAGAATCAACTCAAACGGAGCAACGAAACTCAAATAGCGAAAGAAACAAGTTTCGTTTACTAATCTGGACCTAGGTCAAATTTTACAATAGCAAAAGCTTGTTCAAGTTGATTAAACAGAAAGAGGGTCTTGAGACGAAGATCTAGTCGCTTGAATCACCTGATTCCGATAAATGAGCGAAAAGATAAACTAGAACGAAAATTGGATCAGAAATCGTGATCAGAAATAATTGCGGAAAAATCCGATAAAAGAAAGCTGACGAACAGGCTAACGAACGAGCGTTCGTTGTCTGTAACTAACGAGCGAAAGCCGTTCGTTAAAACGAACGTACAGACGAACGTCCGCTAAAGAGAAGAACCGGGGAAAAAACCGGTGAACCGAACTAAAAAAACGAACTAGGGTTTTTCTTAAAAAAACAAAATCAGTTTTCTTAAAAAAAACCCGGCGGCGAACAACTACCTCGTCGGTCCGGCAAGATGCAGGAGCGACGGCGGCAGAGGCGGCGGCGAGGAGAGGCGGAGTCGGCGGGAGCGGCGGCGGTGGCTGGCAGTGACGGCGGCGAGGCGCGGCAGAGGCGGGGCGGGGCTGCGGGCGGCGGGGTGGGTGGTGGTGGCAGTGGCGGGGCTGGGTATTTAAGAGTGGGGGAGGGGAGGTGACTTGGGGAGGGGGCAAGGCGGTGGGAGGCGGAGTCCGGCTCGGACTCCGTCCGAGTCGGCGGCGGCGGCGGTGTCCGGTCTCCAGGAGGGAGACGGCGCGTGGGGGAGATGGGCCGACTCGGCTGGGGTTTCGGCCCAGTCGGTGCCCGAAGACTTTTTTTTAAACAATTCCGCCAAACAGAAAAAAATCCTAGAAAATAAAATAAAAATCTAAAAATGCCAAAACAAATTTTCACCGTCTAAATAAAATATTTAGAACGAGATGAACATTTTCTTGGCCCTAAAATGCAATTTTGAAAACATGTAATTTTTCTAGTGCAACAAAATTGCATATAAAATCCAAATAAAAACAAATATTTGATTTTAATATTTTCCCTCCAATATTTCAGTTATTTTGGAGAAGTCATATTATCTCCTCTCATATATTTTAATATGAAATATTTTCGGAGAGAAAATTAATTTAACACCAAAAATCCTCGTTCCAAAATTTGATAAAAAACAAATTTGAAAACCGGGGAAATCCCCAACTCTCTCCGAGGGTCCTTGAGTTGCTTAGGATTTCGAGGATCCCGGGACAAAATGCAATAAAATATGGTATGCAAGAATGATCTATGTATAACATTCCAAATTGAAAATTTGGGATGTTACAATGTGTCTCTCTCAAAAGGTGTGTACAGCAAGGATCATTGTGGTAAACTAAAAAGCAAAGACTCAAATCATACAATACGCTCCAAGAAAAACACAATCACGACGTAATAAAAAGACAGCTCAAAGTAATACGACTCACTATAGGGCGAATTCGAGCTCGGTACCCGGGGATCCTCTAGAGTCGACCTGCAGGCATGCAAGCTTAAGCTTTTGGTTGTCCTTGGATTTTACCTTGGGGTGCCTTGGGCATCCCCAAGATTAGTCTCTTGCCAATCCTTGTTCCATAATCCATCAAATCTTTACCCAAAACTTGAAAACTTCACAACACAAAACTCAAATAGAAAATCTCATGAGCTCCATCAGTATAAGAAAACAAACTACTACTTCAAGTTACTGTAATGAATTCATTCTTTATTTATATTGGTCTTAAACCTACTGTATTCCAACTTTTCTACGGTTTATAAACTCTTTTACTAGCCATAGATTCATCAAAATAAGCAAACAACACATGAAAAACAGAATCTGTAAAAAACAGAACAGTCTGTACTAATCTGTAGGTTTCTACCACTTCTAGAACCCCAATAATTCTAAAATAAATTGCTTGACGTGTGGAATTTATCTATTAATCATCTGCAAGAAGAATTAACTAAATAACACTCAACAATAAAAAAATGGCAGCAATTCTCGTGAGCGCTAAAGTTTCTGTTTTTTACAGCAAGATCGCAAAGACTTTCCCCAAGTCTCCCCAAAGGTTCTACTTGGCACAAACACTAATTAAAAGCATAAAACCACATCTAAACAGAGTCTAGATGAAATATTTATTACTAAACAGAATCAAAAGGCAAGAAACAAAAATAAAATTGGGTTGCCTCTCAAAGTGCAACTATACCTGGGTGGTTTTGGTAATTCCTAACAACATATAGTTCATTGAGCTAATGCTATTTCAAGATAAACATTTCAGGAAAGCTCAATGATTGGCATGGCATGGATGAGAAAAGTGGACCCCTAAAAGTTCTAAGGACAAGGGATTGGCTAAAGCTCAAGGCTCAGGGCTCTACACTTTTTCATTCTAAGTGATCCAAGATCACATTGAGTCCATAGGAAAAGCCAATACTATTAAGAAGGGATGAGGTGTTGCCTAATGGCTTGCTTGCTCAAAGTTCTTAGTGATATGCTCCAAAACCCTCAACTACTTTCTCACATCCACAAATGTCCCAAACCAAAAGTCAAACTCGGCCCACCGAAATTTTCTATCCGGCGCCACCGAGTTCAGTTGACATAGCCACTGCCAGAAACCCTAGTCTTTTTGGTCTCACTGATAGGGATCTCGGTCTCACCGAGATGGGATTGTAATCTCTCTGTTTCCCTTCGTAACGTTTCGATCAAACCGAGATGAGCGATCGGTCCCACCGAGATTGCAACGCAAACTCTCTGTTGCCCTTTCGTAATGTTTCGGTCCAACCGAGATGAGCGAATCGGTCCCACCGATTTTGCCTGACCAACTCTCTGTTAGTCCATTACCAAAATCGTTCTCACCGAGTTTATGAAATCGGTCTCACCGAGATTATGTTATGCCCTAACCCTAACAAAATCGGTCCCACCGAGTTGACATGTCGGTCCTACCGAGAATCCTAACATTCACATTTTGAACTAAATCGGTCTGGCCGAGTTTCATGATTCCGGCCCACCGAGTTTGGTGATTTGCGTGTAACGGTTAGATTTTGTGTGGAGGCTATTTATACCCCTCCACCCACTCTTCATTCCTGGAGAGAGCCATCAGAATAAGCCTACACTTCCAACATACATTTTCTGAGAGAGAACCACCTACACTTGTGTTGAGGTCAAGATATTCCACTCCAACCACATTAATCTTGAGCTCTAGCCTTCCCCAAGTTGCTTTCCACTCAAATCATCTTTCCACCAAATCCAAATCCTGTGAGAGAGAGTTGAGTGTTGGGGAGACTATCATTTGAAGCACAAGAGCAATGAGTTCATTATCAACACACCATTTGTTACCTCTTGGAGAGTGGTGTCTCCTAGATTGGTTAGGTGTCACTTGGGAGCCTCCGTCAAGATTGCGGAGTTGAACCAAGGAGTTTTTAAGGGCAAGGAGATGCCCTACTTCGTGAAGATCTACCCGAGTGAGGCAAGTCCTTTGTGGGCGACGGCCATGGTGGGATAGACAAGGTTGATTCTTCGTGGACCCTTCGTGGGTGGAGCCTTCCGTGGACTCCCGCAAACATTACCCTTCGTGGGTTGAAGTCTCCATCAACGTGGATGTACGATAGCACCACCTATCGGAACCACACAAAAAATCTCTGTGTCTCCAATTGCGTTTGCACACTCCAAACTCCTCCCTTTACCTTCATATGCAATTGTTTTACTTTCCACTTCTATACTCTTAGAATTGCATGTGTAGGTTGATTGCTTGACTTGTTCTAAGTTGCTAAAATCTGCCTAGAACTAAAATTGGGAAAAGGCTAGTTTTTTATTTGGTCAAGTAGTCTAATCACCCCCCCTCTAGACATACTTTCGATCCTACAAGTGGTATCAGAGCTTTGGTCTCCATTTGCTTTGATTTCCATGGCTTTTGGTGGTCATAGCCTTGGTTTCACAACCTAGGAGAGTATGGTGTCTAGCGAGGGAAATTACCACCGTAGAGGTCCTTACTTTGATGGTACAAATTTTGCTAGTTGGAAGCATAAGATGAAAATGCATATTCTTGGACATAACCCCGCCGTTTGGGCGATTGTGTGTATTGGCTTGCAAGGTGAATTCTTCGATGGGAGAGAACCAAACCATGAAGGTACCGCAGAAGAGTTGAAGATGCTACAATACGATGCTCAAGCTTGTGATATTCTCTTCAATGGATTATGCCCCGAAGAATTAAACAAAATCTGACGTCTGGAGAATGCAAAGGAAATTTGGGATACTTTGATTGATATGCACGAAGGTATCGAATCTGTCAAGGAATCCAAATTGGATGTGCTTCAAAGTCAGCTTGACAAGTTCAAAATGAAGGATGGTGAAGGCGTCGCTGAAATGTACTCTAGGCTTTCTCTCATCACAAATGAGATTGCCGGCTTGGGAAGTGAAGAGATGACCGATAGATTCATCATCAAGAAGATCCTAAGAGCCTTGGATAGAAAATATGATACCGTGTGCACATTGATCCAAATGATGCCCAATTACAAAGATCTCAAGCCAACGGAAGTTATTGGAAGAATTGTTGCTCATGAGATGTCACTCAAGGATAAGGAAGAGCTTCACAACAACTCAAGTGGTGCTTACAAAGCGTCGTGTGATGCTCCCACATCATCAAGTGAGAAGCAAATCTTCAATGAAGAATTGAGTCTAATGGTGAAGAACTTCAACAAGTTCTACAAGAGTAGAAGCAAGGAAAGAATTTCCAAGTCAAGGTCCTACAATGAAAAAAGATCTTGTAGTCGTGAGTGTAATTGCTACAATTATGGAAGACCCAGACACTACTCCAATGAATGTACACCCCCCTGCAAAAGAAGAGAAGATTCTCCCAAAAGAAGGAGTAGAAGAGAAGAATCACCATCAAGAGAGAGAAGGAGTAGAGATGATCGTTATGAACGAAGACCCTCTCAGAGAAGCAAGGACTCGGAAAGGAAGGACAAGTCATCAAGGAGCTACACAAAAAGAAGATATCAAGCACATGTTGGTGAATGGGTATCCGGTTCTGACTCTGACAATCACTCCGAAAGAAGTTATCACCCTGACTTCGAATATACTCAAGATGAAGGTGTTCCCAGACTAGCACTTGTGACAACCAACTCCTACGACATATTTGACTCACCAAACGAAGGAATTGGAAGATGCTTCATGGCTAAAGGTCCAAAGGTAACACACCCCGAGTATGTTGATTTCAATAGTGATGAAGATGATTTGCTAGGAGATGATGATTTACTTGTTGACAACTCTAGTTATGAAAACTATGATGAGCTTGCTATTAATAATAATAATCAAGATAAAACGAATAATGATGATAATAAGGAGATTGAGCGTCTAACTAAAGAACTAAACACTCTTAAGTTAGCTCATGAAAATACCTTGGAAGATCATCGAGAACTTTTAAAGATTCATGACAAGCTACGCTTTGAAAAGCTCAACCTTGAGCAAGAACATGAGTTTTTAAAGGCAATCAATGATGATCTTCGCAAGAAAAGTTCTCCTTACATTGCCAAGCGTTTACTCTTGTCTACTTACATGCCACAAGTTAAATTCAGTAACAAGAACAAGGAAGATTCTTCATCTAGTAGTAACAACAATCATGTTAAATCCAATGTTATTGCTTCTAGTAGCTCTCTTGATTCCACTAATGATTCTCTTAGCCAAGTTACACTCGAGCAAGAAAATATCTTATTGAAGGGAATTATAGAGAAAGGTGTTTACAAGAGCCTTGGCGGAAGTAAGCAATTTGAGGAAATTGTACGCAAGCAAGGAAGACACCGGAAAAATCAAGGTGTTGGTTTTGAACGAAAGTTCAATGCCAATGGAGTTGAGTCGGAAGAAGATCAATACCTTAAGACTAAGTTTGTTCCTCAACAAGAGAAGTATGATCCTACTTCTTTCAAAGGAACACAAACTCAAGATGATCTTCGACCACAAGACCACAAGCAAAAAGGCAAGGACAAGCTTCAAGAGGAGATTGATGCATTTTAAGAAGCTCCTAAGGCCTTGGTCAAGTGGGTTCCCAAGACTACATCAAGTTCTACTTCATCAAGTACGACTACAACTCCAAGGATTCCCATCAAGATGGTGTGGATCCCGAAGAAGAAGAACTAGAGAGTTCTTGAGGGTGACTCCGCCAACATACTTCACTCATATCATTTTGGCGAGGACAAGTGCAAACAAATTTCATATCTTGCACTAGTTCAAGGAGTCACAAACCCTCTTGTTGGTAAGACAAGGGACAAGGTAACCTAATGCTTCCATGGACATCATCTTGTGTACACATCACTCTATGTCTATGGATATCCTTGTTTGTTCCTTGTGGGACTAACCCATGTAGGTATTGAAAGTGCAACTCATTCCAAAGGATTGCTCCGAATGATCTACATCAACATTGAGCATCCACATCTTCAACACCTACATGAAGTCATCATCGACAAATCCCAAGGTTATTTGATCCCTCTTAGGGGGGATATCACATCTAGGGGGAGCTTTACTCTAATCAATTGAGCTAAAGCAACTCTAATGGTGTGAACACAATAATGCTTTATGTAAAAGTGGTAACCCCACTTGTGCTTAAACGATGTGTATGACCTATGATCAAATGTTCTCATTTGACTCCTAATTCAATATACTCATATATAGATGACCTAGTCATCGCCAATTGCTTGATAGATGCTAGAGTCTTTGTGCATGCTTTGTCACATATTTCTTTTGCCATTTTATTCATGTCTTTGATTGTTTGGCTTTTTTTCTCTTTTGCTAAATGGATGAACAAGAATGCCTAAGAACTCCCTCTAGCTATCTATGCTTTTCTTGTCTCAAACTATATTCATGCTACATCACAAAGTTCGAACAAGTCAGATTCGAACCACTTTGTGTGAGGAGCACTCGGAGTTCCCGATTCATCATAGACTTAAACTCCCAAAACCTCTTTGTGCATTTCGGTCTGACTGATTCGTCCTTTTCGGTCCTACTGAGATCACTTAGTTGATCTAGGTTTTCAATCTCGGTGCAACCGATTAGAACCTTTCGGTCACACCGAATTGCAGTAACTGCTCACAGTTTTGCATCTCGGTGCCACCGAGTTGTTCCACTCGGTCACACCGACAGGGTCAGGTTATATATACTGACGGGCCAAATTTTGTAAATTTTTCCGAAACCCTTCGCCCGTGCATAACCTACTCTGCCTCCTCGGGTCTCTGGATCATCCTCTCGCAGTCAGCGACCTCCTGCCGCTGGTCTCCGCCGCCGTCAACGGCAATCTGACCCACCGTTGCCGCCGTAGCAAGTTCACCGCCAAAGTAGGGCATGATCTTGATCTTTGTGCTATTCCTTAACTGTGATTTGTAGCACATTGCTTTGCCATGATTCTTGCCACATGTGAAATCATCCTGTCCAGCAAAAGCATCCCATAGATTAGATTTGATTTGAAAATTTAGGGTTAGGTCTCCGTCGAACTCATCTCGGACCGACCGAGTTGTAGAAATCGGTCTCACCGATTTGGCATAGGCCATTGCACATGCGCTTTTAGTCTGAACGAAAATTGAAAATCAGTGTGACAGAGTTCAAGATTTTGTGAAACCCTAGCAGTCTCGGTGCCACCAAACTGTGACTCGGTCTGACCGAGTTCACTAGTTTAGGTTCCAAAAGTTGCTTCGGTATCACCAAGTTTACAAATCGGTAGATCCTAAATGCTTTCTGTGAGAACTAAAACTAAGTTTTTGAGTCAATTATTTTCCAAAACTCCTATATTTTGTGATGCTCATCTTCTCTACCTCATCTATAATCTATTCACAGGGTCTGCTGACAGTTTGCCTGCAAGATGTCTGATCAAAGTGACAGCCAGAACAAGTCTGAGGAGCAGGTTCAACTGAGTGAGGGCACTAGTCCCTCTAGCACTTCTGATGAGGGCAGCAGGAGCACACCAAGTAACTTGCCAAAGGCAGCTACCAGGACAAGGAAGAAGAGAACTTCTGATTCTGAGGATGAAGACTATGTGGCTGTTGAGGATGAGGCCATTTCAAGGAAAAAGGTACTAAAGAAAGAGTATGGCACAGTTGCATCAACTAAGCCTGGTTTGCACAAGAAGGCCCCTGCCAAGAGGGTGGCAACCTTAAAGGTTAGAGCCTCAACTGCTGAAAACCTCCATGCAAACTGAAGAGGCTGCTGGAGAAGGAAAGAAAAGGAAGGAAAGGGTCAAGAAGACCACTGCCAGAGTGCTTGGCAGATCATCAATAATGAGAGATTCAGATGAAGAGAAAGAGGATGCGGCACCAGCTCCTAAGGCACAAAAGCTCGTGGGAGATGCAATCAGATTAGGGGCTACTCCATCTAAGCCCAAAGCTGCTCCTAAGGCTACTGCTCCAACTCAGAAACCTAAACCCAAGAGAAGCACTAAACACATTCCCGCTGAGGACAAAAACAAGGCCCTAGTGCTTGAAGCTGCTGAAGAAGATGATGACTCAGTTGTCTTGAGGAAGCTGAAGCCCAAGATCCCGGACCATAATGATGCACACCCTGTGGTAGAAAACATGCAAATCAGGAAGGATGCAGGACTGAGGTTATGGAGACAGTCTGATCCATATGCTATCAGGAGGAGGACTGCTGTGGACTACAGGTTCCACACCAAGGAACATCAAGATTTTTATGAGACAATATTGCTTGACAAGAAGCCCATTGTGTGTGACATGAAATGGGTTGACTGGGAATACATCCAGGACAATGAAGATCACTATCCTGGTGTATATGACAGCTTCAAGGCATGTGGAGTTGATACCATTGTGGCCCAGAAGCTCACCAAGTGGAACGATGAGCTGATCATGCAGTTTTACTCCACTGCCCACTTCTATCCAGATGGAAGGATAGTTTGGATGTCTAAGTGTATGTGGCACCCCGGCTCAGAGCGACCGGTTTACCATGCATTGCCTGCCCAGAGACCATGTCTTCTGGCAACACACAACATCTTGGTACATAATAGCAACCGCTTTATTGATGCTAGCGGAACAGAGTTACATTACAACAGCTATCGAGGCCAAGCGACACACTCGGTGCGGCTGAACAATATGTACATTATTTAGTGAACATAAAGGGGCCTCGATCCGAACAACTACGTGGCAGCAGAATAATGTCGTGGCGGAAGCTCCATATCACAGTGACACCGATGTGGACACGATCTAGACTCGGACAGCGCTCCTCTCCAACGATACTTTCCTGAAATCTGGCATGACACGCCAGGTCAGTACATTGAATGTACTTGCAAGCTCACAACAGGCATAATCATAATGACAAACAATATCATGATATTTAACCAATTATTAATAATGCAACACTATATGTCAACATGTTGTGATCATGCTCGAACGTCCCTCGGGACAGCTTACCAACTGTGATCATCTCTAGACCACAAACACACCACCAAAGTGGTCTTTCTCAAGAACAACTCGTGATCCTTACGGAGATCACAACCATGACCATCATTAGGTCCCAAATGCCTCGATGGCCTTTCTTCCATCCATCAACAATGCAAAGTTCATAGCTTAGTGTGCAATTTTTATTAAATGTTGACTCATGGTGGGACCTACTATGAGGTGTCCGTAACCGTGGACTCGACTATTGATAGATTACACACTCTACAGAGGTAGCACACTGTACCCACACCACGGAACCCATGGCCTCGCACTCCCATTCGGGTGGACCAACGTCATTCCGACAAAACCCATCCATTGCCACATCACTCTCCCGGCCACTCCGACCCAAATCCCCAATGGGATGGTCCTGGGTGGCCCCGTGTCTACCAAAGACACCCCGACCACCGTCGTGGTCAAAACACTCCCACTCGGGGACACTCCCACTCGGGGACTCGGTACCATAATCTCATCAACGAGCACACAAGATTATGTCTTCTTACCGGGACAGGGCAAGCACGACATAACCTTCCCTAGATGGAGGCACCAACCAGAAGCCGTGTCAATGGACCGAATCAAGGCCTTCCCACAAAGGCAAATGTGGTTGCACTGGAATGAAACTCGATTCAGCGGCACCATGACCCAGTCAACGTTATATTCAAGTTGAGTAATATTCAGGTTTAATTTTAAACTTAAAATGACTGGTGTCATAGCATGCCATGAAATGCAAAACAACACATGCATCATATAATGATAAAAATGACCGATGTCATCCTTATACACACCAAGCATAAAGTCAACAACTCAAATTACTCTACTTTCTCAAATGACTCACTACTTAACCAAAATATTTTGCAACAAGTTTTATTAATTTCTTACGCAAGAAAGTAACTCCGATAAATTTCTCATATGCTTGTCAAAAAGATTTCACTACCAACAACTCTTACTTTCTTTATCACTAAATTGGGTTCAAACATTCTGTAAGACAACTAATATGATTAAACAAGTATTTAACAAAACATTTTCTAACAAATTTTTATCAATCTAAGAGGGCAAAAACATAGCTTTAAATAATTGCTAACATGCATAACAAAATTATTTCTAACATCACCTCAAATAAATCTTAACTTGCTTTATCCACTAAACTAGTTTCAACCATTCTGTAAATCAAGCATAACAACTAACCAATATTTAACAGAATATAAAAAACTCCATAATTATTTAAATGCATGGATTAATAATTTCATTCAAGTAAGAAATTCACAAATATTGAAATGGCATCATGAAAATGTTGTTGTCGCTTGCCTTACTGCAGATGAGGTTCACGAGCCTCTTGGTGATCCTCAAGACAAGCCTCGCCTTCTGAAAATAATTTTAAGCACAAAAGAAAATATCAAGAACACTTCTGAAAATCACCAGAAATTCTAGACAGCACAGAAAAATCTCATCTTTGGTGAGCTGCTAGATTTCTTATCAAAGAACACAATGCAAAAAGAATCAATTCATTTGGACTTATGGTTGAAAAGTTATAACTGTTTGAAGTGTTTTGTAAATTCAAATGAAATTGAATAAAAGAAATAGACTGGGGGGTGACGTCTAAGGCGTAAAGCCCAGGGGCGCCACCGCTTCACGCGCGTACAGAGTGGCTGACTAGCGGACCCCGCTAGTCAAGTGGGGGAAGAGGGAGAAGGAAACAAAGGGGGCCATGGCTTCACCGGAGCTCTCGCCGGCGACGAGGGCTCCTTGGCCCAAACGAGAGGGAGGGATGGCAAGAGAGGGTTGAGGCGCACCTGCCCGTACCCGTAGCGTAGCTAGGGGCGGTCGGACGACGTCGGAATCAACCTCGCAAGCGGAGGCAGAACACGGAGGTCGTCGGAGTTGAGGAAGACAGCGAGCAGAGGCCACTCCAGGGGCTCTAGGTGGGTGAGATGGCCTCACCGGAGAGAGGCGGAGGCCCTGGAGGGGTCGCCCAGGCCTGGGAGGGGCTGGAGCTACTGCGGCGACCAGAGGGGATCGCCGGCGAGCTCGAGCTCGGGGACGGCGGCCCGAGGCCTGCCCGGCCGGGCTCTGGCTTCCTACTCGATCATGGGGTTTGTGTGAGTGCTGGATGGTGCTCGAGGAGGCTGGGGAGGGCTCTATTTATAGGCGAGCGGCGAGGGTGCTTCGGGCTCCGCCGGTGGACACCTGTCCACGACGCCTGGCGACGAGCGGCATCAGTGAGAGGGGATGAAGGCGACGGAGGTCATGCAGCCACTGTGGGCGGGCTGAGACGAGCACATGATCAAGAGGATGGCGATGAGCAAAGTGTGCTCCGCACTGTTGGGCTGGCCGGACCTTGCCCGTGCTCGCTGCGGCGAGCTCCGGCGTCGGCGAGCGCCAGGGAGGAGTTAAGAACGTTGAGACAATGATGGTGGTGAGGTTTGGCATGGTTGGGTAGGCGGGGAAGCGAGCACGTGAGCAACAGAGGCTCGGGCACGTCGCAGAGCGCGTCGGCTGCATGCCAGCACGCCTGGACGAACACGGTCACCGCGTGAACTATGACATCAGTTCGATATAAGCAAAAACTCAAAGTCTGGCATGTTGTTCATGGTAGTTTTGAGTGTTACCACGATTTGGTTTGGATCCAGGTGCAGTAGAGAAGTTTCCACACACCAAGTAAGTTTCTGGTCAGTAAATTTGTGATGTTACTGTGGTCAAATGGCTTGGAGTTTGAAGCTGTGCTTTGGAGGCTAGTGATAAGTTACTAAGGTAAAGATGCACAAGGAAGTTCAGGTCAAATGGAGCAAGTAAAATGGTAGTTGCTGTAGAAACCACCATTTCAGCCCAGAATAGAAAAGATTTTCTGTAGCAAAAATATTCCAAAAAGTGATGAAATATTTTTGCTCATGAAGGTGCACTAGGGTTCACAGAATATTTGTGAATTATCTCAGATTTTTCTAAGCCATAAAAATTGGGGTTGCTTTGAATCAAACAGAACTGGCTTAGGGTTTTTGGAAAGAAAATGAATATTTTTCATTTAAGAAAAATATTCCAAAGATTATTTTTGGGTGGGTCAGAAGTGAAATGATGATTTAGGAGGGAAGTGAAGCACTTGGGTGAAAGCCAAGGATGCCCAAGTGTTTAAGTCCATATGAAAAGATTCAAAAACTCCAAGTTTGAAAAAATTCCAAATGAAAAATCAAGCAAATAAGAAAGGGCAAAACCCAGGCTGTCACAAACCTCCCCCACTTAGAATGAATCTCATCCTCGAGATTCGGTTGCTTGGGAAAACCACTCTGGATAATGATCCCTAAGGAATTCTTCCCGCTCCCAAGTTGCTTCTGACTCTGTGTGATGCTCCCACTGAACCTTGTAAAATTTTCTGACTTCACTGCGAGTGACCCTTTCCATCCGATCCAAAATTTTGAATGGTCTTTCTTCATAAGTTAAATATTTTGCCAATTCTATCTCAGCCATTGTAGTTCTTTTCTCGGGTGGGGATATGCATCGTCTCAATTGCGAAAAATGGAAGACGTTGTGTATGTCTGCCAATTCCGGGGGTAGTTCCAGTTGATATGCAACCGTTCCCACTCGAGACATAATTGGGAATGGACCAATGAATCTGGGTGCCAGCTTTCCACGAGTCTGAAATCTGTTGACTCCTTTCATAGGAGTGACTCGGAGGTATACGTGTTCTCCGGGTTCAAAACTGACCTGCTGATGCTTTGCATCATAATAACTCTTCTGTCGAGATTTGGCCAATTGCAGCCTGTCTCGGATTTCCCTAACTTGTTTCTTAGCTTCCAGCATGAGATCCGTTCTGAAGATACGGCTATCTCCAGTCTGGGACCAATTTAGAGGAGTGTGACACTTACGGCCATATAGAGCTTCGTATGGTGACATCTTTAGACTGGTCTGGAAACTGTTGTTATAAGAGAACTCGGCATACGGCAAGTAGTCTTCCCATTTAGCACCTTTGGCTAGCACACAGGCTCGCAATATATCTTCGAGTATTTGGTTTACCCGCTCTGTCTGTCCATCTGTCTAAGGGTGATAGGTAGTACTATATTTTAGTGTTGTCCCCAAGGCTTGATGGAGACGGGAACAAAAAGCGGAGGTAAACAAAGAACCTCGGTCAGAATTGATAGTTCGAGGTACTCCATGCAGACTAACGATCCTGGATACATACAATTGTGCAAGTTCATTTGCTCCGCATCTGGTGCTGATCGGAATGAAATGAGCAACCTTGGTCAGGGTGTCTATTATAACCCAGATTGCATCCTTGCCTCGCTGAGTCCTAGGCAATCCTGTGATGAAATCCATGCAAACGTCATCCCATTTCCACTGTGAAACTGGCAGCGGTTGGAGAAGTCCGGTTGGCTTCTGATGATCTGCTTTCACCTTGTTGCATATGTCGCAACAGGCTACAAAATAGGCAATGTCTTTCTTCATTCCATCCCACTAGAATATTTGTCTAAGGTCCTCATACATTTTCGTACCTATCGGGTGAATGGAATATGCGGATTCGTGGGCTTCTGACAGGATTTTCTTCTTCAAGTCCGGTTGATTTGGCACACAAATGCGTCCACGGAATCGGAGGGTACCGAATTTGTCCTTGGAGAAGTCAGAGGCCTGCTTTGCCATCTGTCCCTTGGCATGTTTTTGTAGGTTGGTGTCAGCTGGCTGGGCCTTGCACATATCCATGTCAAGTGTGGGGGTACTTCCAAAATATTAGCGAGGTCAGCCTCTATGATGACCAAGTTGAGCTGAGCGATCTTGTAACACCCCGGATCTAACTTACCCAATATGTATTCCAACTCTTGTCGTTTCCGGCGTTAAGTTATTTTATTTTCTCGGGTTCGGTTCTTTGTCTCCGTGTGTTTTTATCGTTGTCATGCATCTCATATCATGTCATCATGTGCATTGCATTTTCTACGTGTTCATCTCATGCATTCGAGCATTTTCCCCGTTGTCAGTTTTGCATTCCGGCGCTTCATTCTCCTCCGGTGGTCATTTCTACCTTTCTTTCGTGTGTGGGGATTAATCATTTCCGGATTGGACGGAGACTTGCCAAGCGGCCTTGGTTTACTACCGGTAGACCGCCTGTCAAGTTTCGTACCATTTGGACTTCGTTTGATACTCCAACGGTTAACTGAGGGACCGAAAAGGCCTCATGTGTGTTGCAGCCCAACACCCCTCCATTTTGGCCCAAAACCCACCAAAACCCTCTCCATCATCTAGAGCGTTCGATCACGATCGCGTGGCCCAAAACCGCACCTCATTTGGACTCTCCTAGCTCCCTCCACCTCTATATAAAGACCCCCTCCTCCAAATTCGCGGATCCCCTCTCCGAAACCCTAAAAATTCGCATCACGCCGCGTCGGACATGTCCGTTCCGGCCGGACATTTCGCCGCCGCCGCCCTTGTCCAATAAGGGCGCGCCACGCGTCCCGGGCCGGTCCCCACTTCCCCGTGGTCGCCATCGCCGGCCGCCGCCGCCTCCGCCCCTCACCGCCCTGGCCGGATCCGGTCAAGGGAGGACCGGATTCGATGTCTCCGGCGAGCTCCGCATTTTCCGGCGAACCTCGTAAACTGCGCCGGCCAGATCTGGATCCAGATTCCGTCTCGGTTGACTTTTGCCCCGAAACCCTAGTTCATATGCTAATGTTCATCGTGCCGTAACTTTGCATCTGTAGCTCCGTTTCACGCATATAGCATAGCGAAATGTCCGCCTCAGAGAGTACATCATTTCATTACATTGCATCATTTTCATTTGAGTTCATTTTGATGCCCGAAATGCTATTAGAAGAGTGCTACTTGAGATATTTGTCAGATCTGTTACTCCATTTAGATATTTGTCATTTTTGCCATGATTATTGTGTGCATGATATGCCGATGAGCTCTACATATGTTTTGTTAAGGGTTTTGCCATCTTTCCAGAGGTGCAACCCATGTATTTTTGTGATGTGTGGGGTGACTAGCACAAGCTTGCAAAGTGAGGCACTTGGTAATGCTGATTTTAGGGACTTAGCATTTCCACTAAGTCCTTGAGCTGTTTATCTCATATGGCCATATGTTCATGTTGTTTCCTAGTGATCCGTGCCACTTTTGAGGATGATCAGTTAGGATGTTTTGTTAATCTTGTAGTGCTCTATCCATCCATGTCTTTTTTTGCAATTATGGAGCACCCTAGCTTGAGTCAATCGATCTCTACTTTTGCTACTTCGTGAATCTGGGCAGATTGTCTACTTGTTAGCAATTTTGCCGAGGATGTTGTAGTTGATCCGTGCATGATATGCTATTGTTCTTGCCATGTCTAGCTCGAATTTTGTGTATTCTTGATGGATGTATGCTTAGTTGGTCATGACTTGCTCCGTAGTGAGTGCATCGAGCTCGTAAACATGCCTACTTGATATCTGTTTTCAGCATGTGCCAGTTTTCACTAAGTCTGAAAACTGATTATGTTTTTGCCATGTTCACATGCTTGCAATTGTATTTTCTGATCCCTTTTGTCTCAAGGCCACTAAGGGACTTTTGTTAAGATCTTTGAGTAACTCTATGACATGCTTTACTTTGCCATGTTCAGGTCCTGTAGCATGTAGTATTGTTGCTCCGAAGAGTGCTACCCGATCTGAAATTCCAGAGAAGTGTTAATTTCACGAAGTCTGAAATCTGTTTACCATATGCATTTTTGCCATGCTTGTTTGAACCTGTTAATGGATGATTTGGCCGTAGCTCAGTGCTAGACTTTTGTTAAGCAACTTGAATGCTTCCCTGCCATGTATTTTTATGTCATGTTTGAATGCTGTAGTATGTTTATCTCATTGCATTTAGATGGCTACTTTCTGTAAATCGCAGACCGGTGTCATTTTTGAATCGCTTGCCACTTCCAAACCGGAACTCCGATTCCGGCGTTATTTATATCGTTTTCAAGCGATTTCATCTCATCTTTCAAGTGGCACACTTGGATTTCCATGTTGAGGCCAGGTTCATGCTTTCCCTGTCAAATCTTGCATATGCATCCCGCATCGCATCCCGCATAGCATACCATCCTTGCATCATATTGTTTGATCCTTGCACGTGGTTGATTGTGTCCTTGTTGCTTGTTTTTCTTGTTTGGGTAGAGCCAGGAGACGAGTTCGCTAACGAGGAGCCCTTTGAGTTTGCTTTTGAGGATCCAGTCAACTCTGACAACTTTGCAGGCAAGATGATCATACCCTCGAAATCACTACTATCTTTGCTATGCTAGATTGCTTGCTCTTTTGCTATGCCTATGCTACGATGCCTACCACTTGCTTTCAATCCTACCAAATTGCCATGTAAAACCTCTAACCCACCATGTCCTAGCAAACCGTTGATTGGCTATGTTACCGCTTTGCTCAGCCCCTCTTATAGCGTTGCTAGTTGCAGGTGAAGATTGGAGACCGTTCCTTGTTGGAACCTTATTTACTTGTTGGGATATCATTATATTACCATGTTATCTTAATGCATCTATATACTTGGTAAAGGGTGGAAGGCTCGGCCTCTCGCCTAGTGTTTTGTTCCACTCTTCCCGCCCTAATTTTCCGTCATATCGGTGTTATGTTCCCGGATTTTGCGTTCCTTACGCGGTTGGGTTATAATGGGAACCCCTTGATAGTTCGCCTTGATTAAAGCTTTTCCAGCAATGCCCAACCTTGGTTTTACCATTTGCCACCTAGCCTCTTTTTCCCTTGGGTTTCCGGAGCCCGAGGGTCATCTTATTTAAACCCCCCCGGGCCAGTGCTCCTATGAGTGTTGGTCCAACCTAGAGCCCCTTGCAGCGCCACCTCGGGGAAACTCGAGGGCTGGTTTTAGTTGTACGGATTGCTTATCTGAGTGTGCCCTGAGAACGAGATATGTGCAGCTCCTATCGGGATTTGTCGGCACATTCGGGCGGTGTTGCTGGACTTGTTTTAACATGTCGAAGTGTCTTGAAGAACCGAGATACCGAGTCTGATCGGAACATCTCGGGAGGAGGTCTATTCCTTCGTTGACCGTGAGAGCTTTTCATGGGCTAAGTTGGGACTCCCCTGCAGGGATTTGAACTTTCGAAAGCCGTGCCCACGGTTATGGGCAGATGGGAATTTGTTAATGTCCGGTTGTAGATAACTTGAACCTTAATTTAATTAAAATGAATCAACCGTGTGAGTTACCATGATGGCCTCTTCTCGGCAGAGTCCGGGAAGTGGACGCGGTGTTGGAGTAATGTTTGCGCAGGTTGTCCTCTAGTTTCTTGCTTGCGCTTTGCCTTCTCTTCTCGCTCTCTTTTGCGAACAGGATAGCCACCATATATGCTAGTCGCTTGCTGCAGCTCCACATATTTACCTTGCCATACCTATTAAGCTTAAATAGTCTTGATCGCGAGGGTGCGAGATTGCTGAGTCCCTGTGGCTCACAGATTACTATTACACCAGATGCAGGGCCTGATGATTCCGCTCCAGGTGACGCGCTTGAGCTCAAGTGGGAGTTCGATGAGGACTCTCAACGATACTATGTTTCCTTTCCTGAGGATCAGTAGTGGTGCCCAGTTGGGGGTGATCGGGACCGTGTCACATGTTGGGTTATCTTTTATTTTGGCGCCATAGTCGGGCCATGAGTGTTTGGATGATGGATTGCTATTTATGTACTTGATTGACGTGGCGAGTGTAAGCCAACTATGTTATCTCCCCTTTTATTATCTATATATTACATGGTATGTTGTGAAGATTGCCTAACTTGCGACATATGCCTTCAATGCGATTATGTCTCTAAGTCGTGCCTCGACACGTGGGAGCTATAGTCGCATCGAGGGTGTTACAAGTTGGTAATCAGAGCCTTCCCCGACCTTAGGAGCCCCATTGCTTGATCGTTATTAGCGGCCAAGTTGTGTCTAGAAAAATGTTTTGAGTCATTTAGGAATTATATATCGGAGAGTTTAGGAATTCTTTTTACTTCCCAGTCTCCTCATCGCTCTGGTAAGGCATCTTGACATAGAGTTTTGACTCTTCTCTTCTCAAATTTCACTAAAAAAAATTTAGGATCACGCGGGTATCTTGGAATCGTTCCGATGGTTTTATGATGAGAACATTGTCTTGGTGCCTCCTGTCAGGGGTTTTGTGGAAGTGTCCTGGGGAGTTGAGCTCTAAGGTGTTGTCGTCATAATTTTATCGTTGCAGTTCTGGAATACCTGAGTTTAGTACGCCGACATCGAAAATCTCTTTTATGCAGTTCGTTGGTGAGATAACCTCGACGCCACCCAGTACTGGGGCGGGAGTTCGGGAGTATCGCCATAACTTGTATAACGGATGCTTTTCTAAGGTTGAGGTAGATGGTTTTCGAAGTTTTTCTCGGTTATGTGTTGAAGGATGGATACAGCTGGATGTAGGATTTGGTAGATTTGGGTGAGATATTATGCTTCCCCTGTATCCCCAACACCTGATTGCATAACCGGAAAGGTTCGGGAGTTTCATAGGTGGGAATTTTCGTAGCTCTAGTTCTTCTTCCACGGATATTTGGTTTGAGATTGGGATTTCTTACCGAGTATTCGTTCTTGACCCGTACCTTGTTGATTTATTTCTCTACCTAAATTCTAAGTGGCTTCTCAATTTATGGATATGTGACCATTTCAAGAGGAATGCATTCATTCATTTTGTTCGGATGTGAAGACTATATGTTGCAATTTTCATTCCCTTGGGTTCAGCTTCATTTATCTGTCTATGTGCTAACGGTGGTCAACCTCTTCAGGATGGCTCCCGCTAAGAGCACCAATCAGAATCAGAATCAAGATCCGCCACCACCTCCACCTCCTCCGGAGGCATGGCAAGTTGTGATGGCCGCAACCAATGCAAACACACAGTTGATCATGCAAATCCTCCAAGAGCGCAATCAAGGCAACCAAGGGAACCAAGACAACAATCAGAATCACTTTGCTACACTCAACCAGTTCCTTGCTAACGGGCCAAAGACTTTCAGTAATTGTGTTGAGGCAACTGATGCTGACGATTGGTTCGTGGATCTGTGCAAGCATTTCGAGTGCAGTAACGTCAGGCCTGAGGACTTCGTCAAGTTTGCTTCCTTCCAACTCAAAGATCAAGCTGCAGAATGGTTCCAGCAGTACAAGGATTCCAGAGGTGGACATGTGATTACTTGGGATGAATTCCGTCAAGATTTCAGAGCTCACCATATCCCTAAGAGCGTGGTTGAAAGCAAGCATGAGGAATTCCGTAACCTGAAGCAAGGCTCTTTGTTTGTCTATGACTACAACAAGTTGTTTCAGAAGCTCGCCCGCTTTGCCAAGCAGGACGTACCTGATGAGAAGAGCATGATATACCAGTTCAGGGGTGGTCTCAGAGAAGAAATTCAGCTAGCTCTTGTTCTCTTTGAGCCCTTGAGGTATGATGAGTTCTACAACATGGCATTGAAGCAAGAGGCCGCTCAACTGAGGTGTGATGCTTCCAAGAAGCGAGTCAGAGATGCTACTCCTTCTTCCTCTACTCAAGTGGCCAAGCAGCAGAAGTTTTGGCTTCCTCCTCCTCCATTCCGTCAGCCATATCAGCAGAAGAGCAAAGGTGGCAGTGGATCTTCCCACCCACCCAACCCTGGCTTTCAGAACAAGACTTCGTCTCAAGCTCCAAGATCGAGTGCTCCGTACCACCGTCCGCTTTCAGAGGTCACGTGCAACAAGTGCCAACAGAAGGGTCACTATGCCAACAAGTGTCTCAATCAGAGGCATTTTCCTCCTCCTCCTCCTGTGAGATCGGCAAGTACAGCTGTGGTTAAGTATAACACCAAGCACGCCAAGGTCAACTTGATGAACGTAGCTCAGGCAGAGGAGTCATCAGATGTCATCATGGGTAACCTTCCTGTTAACGATATTCCTGCAAGAGTTCTTTTTGACACTGGTGCATCGCATTGTTTCATGTCGAGACCTTTTGCATCTAAGCATGATTTTGTTACTCAAGTGTTGTCGAAACCGTTGGCTATTGCTTCTCCGGCCCGTCAAATGACATCTCGTGTATGCGTTCCGGATGTTACAATCACTTTGGGTGACTATAAGTTCTTGTCCTCTCCAAATGTTCTTGGTGACTCGGACATTGATCTTATTCTCAGAATGGATTGGCTTTCTAAGCACAAGGCACATCTTGATTGTGCAGCCAGGAAGATTCAATTGACTCATTCGTCTGAGGATGTAATTGTCTTTGCCGCTCGTGACGATACCATCCGTCTGTTTTCTCTCAATGAGAAGGGTGAACTCGATGCTATCTCGCAGATTCCAGTCGTTTGCGAATATCAAGACATCTTTCCAGAAGAGCTTCCAGGAATGCCTCTGCACCGGCCAGTTGAATTCGTTATTAATCTTGAGCCTAGTACGGAACCTGTGTGCAAGCGTCCTTACAAGCTCGGACCTGAAGAGTTGAAGGAGCTGAAGAAGCAACTCGATATTCAAGAAAGTATGGGTCTCATCCGGCCTAGTTCTTCTCCGTGGGGTTGTGGTGTTCTTTTTGTGAAGAAGAAGGATGGAACGGACCGACTTTGTGTTGATTATCGTCCATTGAACAAGAAGACCATGAAGAACAAATACCCACTTCCCAACATCAACGAGCTGTTCGAACAAATCAAAGGTTCCCAAGTATTCTCCAAGCTTGATCTTCGTATGGGTTATCATCAGATTCGAATCCGTGAGCAAGATATTCCCAAGACGGCTTTCAGGACAAGCTATGGTTCATATGAATACACTGTCATGTCTTTTGGCCTTGTCAACGCTCCTCCGACTTTCTCTCGCATGATGAACTTCATCTTCAACGCCTACACCAATGACTTCGTTTTGGTCTATCTCGACGACATTCTGATTTTCTCGAAGAACAAGGAAGATCATGCCAAGCACTTGCGTTTGGTACTCGATAAGTTGAGGGAACACAAGTTCTACGCCAAGTTCTCCAAGTGCGAATTTTGGCTCGATGAGGTTCTTTATCTTGGTCATATCATCTCTGCCAAGGGCATTGCGGTGAATCCTGAGAAGGTGTCTGCAATTGTGAATTGGGAACCTCCTCAGAACGTGAAGCAACTCCGTAGCTTCCTCGGTCTTGCAAGCTACTGTCGAAGATTTGTTGAAAACTTTTCTAAAATCGTGAAGCCTCTCTCAAATCTTCTCCAGAAGCACGTCAAGTACGTTTGGTCTCCGGAGTGTGACATTTCTTTCAACACTTTGAAAGAGAAATTGATCACTGCTCCAGTTCTGACTCCGCCTGATGAATCCAAACCGTATGAGGTCTTTTGTGATGCCTCTCTCCAAGGTCTTGGCGCAGTGTTGATGCAAAGTTGTGGCTTATACCTCTCGCCAGTTGAAGCCCAATGAGAAGAACTACCCCACTCATGATCTCGAGTTGGCAGCAGTTGTGCGTGCTCTTTTGACTTGGAGACATCTCTTATTGGGAAGAAAAGTGGACATTTTCACTGACCACAAGAGTCTCAAGTACATCTTCACTCAGCCTAATCTCAACCTCAGGCAAACTCGATGGGTCGAAATGATTCAAGAGTATAATCCGAGTATCGAGTATACTCCAGGCAAGGCCAATGTGATTGCTGACGCATTGAGAAGAAAGGCTTATTGCAACAATCTGATTCTCAAGCCTTATCAACCCGAGCTTTGTGAAGCTTTCCGCAAACTTAATCTGCAAGTTGTTCCTCAAGGTTTCCTCGCCAACCTTCAAGTCGCTCCTACCTTGGAAGACCAGATTCGCCAAGCCCAGCTTCTTGATACTATGGTGAATAAGGTGAAGATTGGGATTGCCAAGAGTCAACCCAAGTACAAGTGCTACCGCCTTGATGACAAGGATAATCTCTTCTTCGAGGATCGTATTGTTGTGCCCAAAGGTGAACTTCGTAAAGTGATCATGAACGAGGCTCACAATTCTCTCCTCTCCATCCACCCTGGGAGCATGAAGATGTATCAGGACCTCAAGCAGGCTTATTGGTGGACTCGAATGAAGCGCGAGATTGCTAAATTCGTGAATGAATGTGATGTCTGCAGAAGAGTGAAGGCAGAACACCAAAGGCCAGGTGGTCTCCTCCAACCTCTTGCCATTCCAGAATGGAAGTTTGACCACATTGAGATGGACTTCATGACTAGGTTTCCAAAGTCCAAGCGTGGCAATGATGCTATATTCGTTGTCATCGACAAACTCACCAAAGTGGCTCACTTTCTTCCTATCAAAGAGTCAATCACTGCAGCTCAATTGGCGGAACTCTATACCTCTCGGATTGTCTCTCTGCACGGTATTCCATAAGTGATCGCTTCAGACCATGGCAGCATCTTTACCTCCAAGTTTTGGGATTCTTTTCAGAAGGCCATGGGCACCAACATTCGCTTCAGCACAGCTTTCCATCCTCAAACTAGCGGTCAAGTCGAGCGTGTCAACCAGATTCTTGAAGATATGCTCAGGGCTTGTGTGATCTCCTTCGGCATGAAGTGGGAGGATTGTCTTCCTTATGCTGAATTCTCCTACAACAACAGTTTTCAAGCAAGTTCGGGCAAGGCCCCATTTGAAATTCTATATAGCAGGAAGTGCCGTACCCCTCTCAACTGGTCTGAAACCGGTGAACGTCAGCTTTTGGGTAATGACTTAATCACAGAGGTAGAGGAAATGTGCAAAGTCATTCGAGATAACCTCAAAGCAGCCCAATCCCGCCAGAAGAGCTACTATGATAGTAAGCACCGTGATTTGGCTTTCGAGATCGGAGATCATGTTTACCTCCGCGTCTCTCCTATGAAAGGTACTCGTCGCTTCGGTATCAAAGGGAAGCTTGCCCCCAGATACGTGGGACCTTTCAAGATTGTCAGCAAGAGAGGAGATCTCGCCTATCAACTCGAGCTTCCTTCAAACTTTGCAAATGTTCATGATGTGTTCCATGTCTCTCAGCTCAGAAAGTGCTTCAAGACTCCTGACCGCACCATCAACTTCGAGGACATTGAGCTCCAAGAAGATCTCTCTTATCGTGAGCACGCCGTTGCTATTCTTGAAGAGACTGAACACAAGACTCGCAACAAGTCAATCAAATTCCTCAAAGTCAAGTGGTCACACCATTCCGACCGTGAAGCTACCTGGGAACGCGAGGATCACCTCCGTTCTGAGTACCCGGCGTTCTTTTAGTCCTAGATCTCGGGACGAGATCCTTTCGTAGCGGTGGAGTGTTGTAACACCCCGGATGTAACTTACCCAATATGTATTCCAACTCTTGTCGTTTCCGGCGTTAAGTTATTTTATTTTCTCGGGTTCGGTTCTTTGTCTCCATGTGTTTTTATCGTTTTCATGCATCTCATATCATGTCATCATGTGCATTGCATTTGCTACGTGTTCATCTCATGCATTCGAGCATTTTCCCCGTTGTCCGTTTTGCATTCCGGCGCTTCATTCTCCTCCGGTGGTCATTTCTACCTTTCTTTCATGTGTGGGGATTAATCATTTCCGGATTGGACGGAGACTTGCCAAGCGGCCTTGGTTTACTACCGGTAGACCGCCTGTCAAGTTTCGTACCATTTGGACTTCGTTTGATACTCCAACGGTTAACCGAGGGACCGAAAAGGCCTCGTGTGTGTTGCAGCCCAACACCCCTCCATTTTGGCCCAAAACCCACCAAAACCCTCTCCATCATCTAGAGCGTTCGATCACGATCGCGTGGCCGAAAACCGCACCTCATTTGGACTCTCCTAGCTCCCTCCACCTCTATATAAAGACCCCCTCCTCCAAATTCGCGGATCCCCTCTCCGAAACCCTAAAAATTCGCATCGCGCCGCGCTGGACATGTCCGTTCCGGCCGGACATTTCGCTGCCGCCGCCCTCGTCCAATAAGGGCGCGCCACGCGTCCCGGGTCGGTCCCCACTTCCCGTGGTCGGCATCGCCGGCCGCCGCCGCCTCGCCCGGCCGCCGCCTCCGCCCCTCACCGCCCTGGCCGGATCCGGTCAAGGGAGGACCGGATCCGACGTCTCCGGCGAGCTCCGCGTTTTCCGGCGAACCTCGCAAACTGCGCCGGCCAGATCTGGATCCAGATTCCGTCTCGGTTGACTTTTGCCCCGAAACCCTAGTTCATATGCTAATGTTCATCGTGCCGTAACTTTGCATCCGTAGCTCCGTTTCACGCATATAGCATAGCGAAATGTCCGCCTCAGAGAGTACATCATTTCATTACATTGCATCATTTTCATTTGAGTTCATTTTGATGCCCGAAATGCTATTAGAAGAGTGCTACTTGAGATATTTGTCAGATCTGTTACTCCATTTAGATATTTGTCATTTTTGCCATGATTATTGTGTGCATGATATGCCCATGAGCTCTACATATGTTTTGTTAAGAGTTTTGCCATCTTTCCAGAGGTGCAACCCATGTATTTTTGTGATGTGTGGGGTGACTAGCACAAGCTTGCAAAGTGAGGCACTTGGTAATGCTGATTTCAGGGACTTAGCATTTCCACTAAGTCCTTGAGCTGTTTATCTCATATGGCCATATGTTCATGTTGTTTCCTAGTGATCCGTGCCACTTTTGAGGATGATCAGTAAGGATGTTTTGTTAATATTATAGTGCTCTATCCATCCATGTCTTTTTTTGCAATTATGGTGCACCCTAGCTTGAGTCAATCGAGCTCTACTTTTGCTACTTCGTGAATCTGGGCAGATTGTCTACTTGTTAGCAATTTTGTCGAGGATGTTGTAGTTGATCCGTGCATGATATGCTATTGTTCTTGCCATGTATAGCTTGAATTTTGTGTATTCTTGATGGATGTATGCTTAGTTGGTCATGACTTGCTCCGTACTGAGTGCATCGAGCTCGTAAACATGCCTACTTGATATCTGTTTTCAGCATGTGCCAGTTTTCACTAAGTCTGAAAACTGATTATGTTTTTGCCATGTTCACATGCTTGCAATTGTATTTTCTGATCCCTTTTGTCTCAAGGTCACTAAGGGACTTTTGTTAAGCTCTTTGAGTAGCTCTATGACACGCTTTACTTTTCCATGTTCAGGTCCTATAGCATGTAGTTTTGTTGCTCCGAAGAGTGCTACCCGATCTGAAATTCCAGACAAGTGTTAATTTGACGAAGTCTGAAATCTGTTTACCATATGCATTTTTGCCATGCTTGTTTGAACCTGTTAATGGATGATTTGGCTGTAGCTCAGTGCTAGACTTTTGTTAAGCATCTTGAATGCTTCCCTGCCATGTATTTTTATGTCATGTTTGAATGCTGTAGCATGTTCATCTCATTGCATTTAGATGGCCACTTGCTGTAAATCGCAGACCGGTGTCATTTTTGAATCGCTTGCCACTTCCAAACCGTAACTCCGATTCCGGCGTTCTTTATATCGTTTTCAAGCGATTTCATCTCATATTTCCAGTGGCACACTTGGATTTCCATGTTGAGGCCAGGTTCATGCTTTCCCTGTCAAATCTTGCATATGCATCCCGCATCGCATACCATCCTTGCATCATATTGTTTGATCCTTGCACGTGGTTGATTGTGTCCTTGTTGCTTGTTTGTCTTGTTTGTGTAGAGCTAGGAGACGAGTTCGCTAACGAGGAGCCCGTTGAGTGTGCTTTCGAGGATCCAGTCAACTCTGACAACTTTGCAGGCAAGATGATCATACCCTCGAAATCACTACTATCTTTGCTATGCTAGATTGCTCGCTCTTTTGATATCCCTATGCTACGATGCCTACCACTTGCTTTCAAGCCTACCAAATTGCCATGTCAAACCTCTAACCCACCATGTCCTAGCAAACCGTTGATTGGCTATGTTACCACTTTGCTCAGCCCCTCTTATAGCGTTGCTAGTTGCAGGTGAAGATTGGAGACCGTTCCTTGTTGGAACCTTATCTACTTGTTGGGATATCATTATATTACCATGTTATCTTAATGCATCTATATACTTGGTAAAGGGTGGAAGGCTCGGCCTCTCGCCTAGTGTTTTTTTCCACTCTTGCCGCCCTAGTTTTCCGTCATATCGGTGTTATGTTCCCGGATTTTGCGTTCCTTACGCGGTTGGGTTATAATGGGAACCCCTTGATAGTTCGCCTTGATTAAAGCTTTTCCAGCAATGCCCAACCTTGGTTTTACCATTTTCCACCTAGCCTCTTTTTCCCTTGGGTTTCCGGAGCCCGAGGGTCATCTTATTTAAACCCCACCGGGCCAGTGCTCCTATGAGTGTTGGTCCAACCTAGAGCCCCTTGCAGCGCCACCTCGGGGAAACTCGAGGGCTGGTTTTAGTTGTACGGATTGCTTATCTGAGTGTGCCCTGAGAACGAGATATGTGCAGCTCCTATCGGGATTTGTAGGCACATTCGGGCGGTGTTGCTGGACTTGTTTTAACCTGTCGAAGTGTCTTGAAGAACCGAGATACCGAGTTTTATCGGAACGTCTCGGGAGGAGGTCTATTCCTTCGTTGACCGTGAGAGCTTGTCATGGGCCAAGTTGGGACTCCCCTGCAGGGATTTGAACTTTCGAAAGCCGTGCCCGCGGTTATGGGCAGATGGGAATTTGTTAATGTCCGGTTGTAGATAACTTGAACCTTAATTTAATTAAAATGAATCAACCGTGTGAGTTACCGTGATGGCCTCTTCTCGGCGGAGTCCGGGAAGTGGACACAGTGTTGGAGTAATGTTTGTGCAGGTTGTCCTCTAGTTTCTCGCTCGCGTTTTGCCTTCTCTTCTCGCTCTCTTTTGCGAACAGGATAGCCACCATATATGCTAGTCGCTTGCTGCAGCTCCACATATTTACCTTGCCATACCTATTAAGCTTAAATAGTCTTGATCTCGAGGGTGCGAGATTGCTGAGTCCCTATGGCTCAAAGATTACTATTACACCAGATGCAGGGCCTGGTGATTCCGCTCCAGGTGACGCGCTCGAGCTCAAGTGGGAGTTCGACGAGGACTCTCAACGATACTATGTTTCCTTTCCTGAGGATCAGTAGTGGTGCCCAGTTGGGGGTGATTGGGACTGTGTCGCATGTTGGGTTATCTTTTATTTTGGCGCCGTAGTCGGGCCATGAGTGTTTGGATGATGTAATGCTATTTATGTACTTGATTGACGTGGCGAGTGTAAGCCAACTATGTTATCTCCCCTTTTATTATCTATATATTACATGGGATGTTGTGAAGATTGCCTAACTTGCGACATATGCCTTCAATGCGATTATGTCTCTAAGTCGTGCCTCGACACGTGGGAGCTATAGTCGCATCGAGGGTGTTACAGATCTCCTCTTGGATTTTGGTGGGCAATGATTTTAACATGACGTTTAAGCTGACGGGCTTTCGACTGAGCGCATCAGCAATGATGTTGGCCTTGCCTGGAAGGTAATTTATTCCAAGGTCATAATCCTTGACCAACTCTAACCATCTTCGCTGACGGAGATTTAAATCTGGCTGAGTGAAAATGTACTTGAGGCTTTTGTGGTCGGTAAAAATTTGGCACCTTTTTCCAATGAAGTAGTGTCTCCAAATTTTTAATGCATGAACCACTGCAACCAATTCCAAATCATGAGTAGGATAATTTCCCTCATGAGGTCGTAGTTGTCGCGATGCATATGCTACTACCTTGCTGTCTTGCATCAACACGCAACCAATGCCTTGTCTGGAGGCATCGCAGTACACATCAAAGCTGCGATAAATGTCTAGAAGAGTCAATACATGTGCGGTTGTCAGTCGTATCTTCGGATCATTAAAACTCTTCTCACAGTCCTCTGTCCACTTGAACTTTGTATCCTTTTTGAGCAGCTCTGTCATGGGTTTAGCAATTTTGGAAAACCCTTCAATAAAACAGCGATAGTATCCAGCTAATCTGAGGAAACTCCGGATCTGTGTCACGGTCGTGGGTGGTACCGAATCGAGCACATCCTTTACTTTGCTCGGGTCCACGGCTATACCTTCGGCGGATAGTACATGTCCGAGAAACCCAACTTTCTTGAGGCAAAATTCGCACTTACTGAACTTGGCATATAGCTAATGGCCGCGGAGCCGTTGTAGTCCTGCTCGGAGGTGATACTTGTGTTATTCTTCACCCTTGGAGTAAATGAGGATGTCATCGATGAAGACTACCACGAATTTGTCGAGGAAGTCCATAAATACTTTGTTCATCGTATTCATGAAGAAAGCAAGGGCATTGGTGAGACCAAAGGACATCACAGTATATTTGTAAAGACCGTACCGAGTAGTGAATGCGGTCTTAGGAATATCTTCCTTTTTAATCTTGAGCTGATGATATCCGGTCCGTAAATCGATTTTAGAGAATACCTTAGCCCCACTGAGCTGATCAAATAGATCATCAATCCTTGGCAGCGGGTATTTATTTTTTATGGTGACCTCATTCAGCTGGCGGTAATCTATGCACATATGGAGACTACCATCCTTTTTGCCCATGAAAATTGCAGGTGATCCCCATGGTGAAGAGCTGGGACGAATATAACCTTTCTGGAGTAATTCGTCAAGTTGTTTCTTTAGCTCCACTAATTCTAATGAGGGCATCCGGTAATACTTCTTGTATAACGGTGCGGTTCCGGGCACAAGATCCATGGCAAACTCCAGCTCCCGATCTGGTGGCATGACTGGCAGTTCTTCTGGAAACACATCAGGGTACTCACTGCCCACAGGAATAAATTCCAATTCAACCACAGCAGTGCACACTAATTCTGGCTTAGGTATATTCTTGCGAGCATAGAATTTGGTGAGCTGCCCATCCAGACTGGTCAGATTGACCTCTCGGGTTGCGCAGTCTATGCAAACTTGATATTTGGTCAACCAATTCATACCCAATATAATAGCCAACTTTTCAGACTCAATGATTATCAGAGATGTTGGAGAGCAGACCCCGTTGATATTGATCTCCAAATCACGGTAGACCATATTGCTCTTGATTATAGATCCCGGGGTTTGTACCAGCATGTTTTTACCCAAAATTGTGCAAGGAAAATTGTTTTGGGCAGAAAAACTCCGAGAAATAAAAGAATGGGAAGCCCCAGAGTCAAATAAAATTATGGCAGGTATGCCATTAACAGAAAACATACCAATGACGACTTCTGGCTTTTCTTGGGCTTCATCGGTGGAGATATGATGCACGTGCCCGGTGAAGTTTTCCTGGCTTGGCCACAACTCCATAAAATTGACTTGCGGCCGGCTTAGGGCATTCGTCTTGTTGTTCTTGGGGCACTGCTTGGCATAATGTCCGTGCTGCCAGCAAATGAAACAAGAATTATTGCGCTGACGCTCCTCATGCATTAGATTGGTCACAATATTCTTGACTTGAGTGGTGGTCTTGTTAACATTCTGTTGCCAATTTGGCCTATATTCCACCTGAGTCTGCTACCAGGTACGAGCCTTTTGCACAGGTGCCCCATCCTTCTTTGGCTGAAACTTGCGCTTGTTGTCGTTAGCAGGCCTATTATCTGATATAAGCTTGTTCTCCCGTTCAGCAATGAACGCCTTGTCGACCAGAGTTTGGAAATCCATGAAATCAAACATACCGAGAGCACACCAAAGTTGCGGATTTAAACCTCCAAGAAATCTGCCAATCTTCCTTTCTTCGGTGGCCACGTCATACAGAGAGTAATGGGCCAAATGATTGAATTTTTGCAGATATTCAGCCACAGACTGATTTCCTTGGACGAGCGCGAGAAATTCACGCTGCTTGGCCTTCATAACTCCAGTAGGGATATGATATTTTCGGAACTTATCCTTAAATTTATCCCAGGTGATTTCCTCATCAATCGGCCACATGGCCTTTGTATTTTCCCACCATATGGCAGCTGCGCCTTCAAGGTAATGAGTTACAAATGGAACTTTATCATTTCCTTCAGTACGGGCAATCTCAAGCTTTTTCTCCATTGTGCGCAACCAATCGTCTGCATCCAATGGGTCAACAATCTGACTGAAATTGGGTGGATTGGTCCTCTGAAAATCTGACAGCTTTGAGTGATAACCATTCTGATTTCCATTCTGTCCAACCATAGCTTGAACACTTCTCAATATTTCAATCAAATCATTGTTCCTTTTTTCTTCAAACATACGCAGAATTTGCTCGGTGGAGGGAGGATCAGGCGGTGGAGGTGGTGGCTGAACATACGGCTCGGGAGAATGTCCTGCCTGTCGTGCGGAACGACAAACAGGAGTTCCCTCACGAACATTGCTACTGATGCCTCCCCGCATCATCCTATTGTGAATTTTTCCCAAGACAACACAATCGAGATGAGAAACGCCCAAAAATAAAATTGGGGAAAAGCCAGTGACAAATCCCGGAAGAAAGCAGAAGAGCGAAAAATACGGCGAATAAAGTCTCAAGATAATTATACATAGACTCATACATGAAATGTAAATAACATGACTGGTTCACTACTCTCATACAGGCAACAAAACATCATGACTCGTATGACTACATCCATACATCATCTAGACAACTGCGAATACTCAAAGATACTACTGCTCTGCTGGTACTACGGCGTCCTCCCCTGAAGTGGTCTCGGATCCCGAATTGACGTGGTTAACAGAAACCTCCGGGTTAAAGGTAACACGACGGCGCTGCCTCGAGGGCTCTCCCTCAGGGGCAGGGGTAGGATGAAGCATCGGGGCTACAGGGGTAGCGAGAAGTGAGACCCACTCGGCAGGAGTACTGAGAGGGTTCGCGGCCGAGACGCCCGTGCTACTCGGGGGATTAACCGGCGAAATAGGGGAGCTAGAACTGACTGGGACATAAGGGGTAAATCCCGGTGAAGACGGAGTAGTGGCAGATCTAGAAGTGACCAAAGTAGTGGCTAAAGCAATACAAGTACGAGTCAGCTCTCAAGCCAGCTCGTGGATCATGAGATAGCTAGCAGTAACATAACGAGCAAGGTGGCTAGCAATGCTATCAGACTCCGGATCAATGAGAGGGAAACAGATAGGACCGTTGTCGTGCAGGGATGGTTACTAGTAGAAACCTGGGTGGTTCTGCATTCGGACCTCGTTGTAGCGAAGCTTGACAAGGATCTCGAGTGCAGCAAACTGGACAGCCTGAGAAGCGGTGGAGGCATAACCGCTCCAAGAAGTGCGAGTGTAAGAGCTGGAATCAGAACTAGTGCGCAGAGTGACCACTGCGTGATACTCATACACTGAATCAGTTAGATGCTCCCGGTACACACGATAGACTGGGTCGTCTCCGAGATGGTACAGCTGACACCACACGTTGTGAAGGAGGTGCGGTGACGTGTACGGCATCAGCTGCAACTGGCACGGATACGGCACCGGAGCCATCAACACAAATTACTACCGGCACTCAACTAAAACTCGTATCTAGCGTCCAGTTAACGCGTCGTAGTCTAGCGTGGCCTACAGTCAGCGCGGCTCTGATACCAAGTGTTGTGGGACCCCGGCTCAGAGCGACCGGTTTACCATGCATTGCCAGCCAAGAGACCATGTCTTCTGGCAACACACAACATCTTGGTACAGAATAGCAACCGCTTTATTGATGCTAGCGGAACAGAATTACACTACAATAGATGTCCAGGCCAAGCGGCACACTCGGTGCGGCTGAATAATATGTACATTATTTAGTGAACATAAAGGGGCCTCGATCCGAACAACTACGTGGTAGCGGAATAACGTCGTGGCGGAAGCTCCATATCACAGGGACACCGATGTGGACACGATCTAGACTCGGACAGCGCTCCTCTCCAACGATACTTTCCTGAAATCTGGCATGACACGCCAGGTCAGTACATTGAATGTACTTGCAAGCTCACAACAGGCATAATCATAATGACAAACAATATCATGATAATTAACCAATTATTAATAATGCAACACTATATGTCAACATGCTGTGATCATGCTCGAACGTCCCTCGGGACAGCTTACCAACTGTGATCATCTCTAGATCACAAACACACCACCAAAGTGGTCTTTCTCAAGAACAACTCATGATCCTTACGGCGATCACAACCACGACCATCATTAGGTCCCAAATGCCTCGATGGCCTTTCTGCCATCCATCAACAATGCAAAGTTCATACCTTAGTGTGCAATTTTTATTAAACATTAACTCATGGTGGGACCTACTATGAGGTGTCCGTAACCGTGGACTCGGCTATCGATAGATTACACATTCTGTAGAGGTAGCACACTGTACCCACACCACGGAACCCATGGCCTCGCACTCCCATTCGGGTGGACCAACAGCATTCCGACAAAACCCCTCCATTGCCACAACACTCTCCCGGCCACTCCGACCCAAATCCCCAATGGGCTGGTCCTGGGTGGCCCCGTGTCTACCAAAGACACCCCGACCACCGTCGTGGTCAAAACACTCCCACTCGGGGACACTCCCACTCAGGGACTCGGTACCATAATCTCATCAATGAGCACACAAGATTATGTCTGCTTACCGGGCCAGGGCAAGCACAACATAACCTTCCCTAGATGGAGGCACCGACCAGAGGCCGTGTCAATGGACCGAATTAATGCCTTCCCACAAAGGGAAATGTGGTTGCACTAGAAAGAAACTCAATTCAGCGGCACCATGACCCAGTCAACGGTATATTCAAGTTGAGTTATATTCAGGTTTAATTTTAAACTAAAAATGACCGGTGTCATAGCATGCCATGAAATGCGAAACAACACATGCATCATATAATGATAAAAATGACCGATGTCATCCTTATACACACCAAGCATAAAGTCAACAACTCAAATTACTCTACTTGCTCAAATGACTCACAACTTAACCAAAATATTTTGCAACAAGTTTTATTAATTTCTTACGCAAGAAATTAACTCCGATAAATTTCTCATATGCTTGTCAAAAAGATTTCACTACCAACAACTCTTACTTTCTTTATCACTAAATTGGGTTCAAACATTCTGTCAGACAAGTAATATGATTAAACAAGTATTTAACAGAACATTTTCTAACAAATTTTTATCAATCTAAGAGGGAAAAAACATAGCTTTAAATAATTGCTAACATGCATAACAAAATTATTTCTAACATCACCTCAAATAAATCTTAACTTGCTTTATCCACTAAACTAGTTTCAACCATTGTGTAAATCAAGCATAACAACTAACCAATATTTAACAGAATATAAAAAACTCCATAATTATTCAAATCCATGGATTGATCATTTCATTCAAGTAAGAAAATCACAAATTATGAAATGGCATCATGAAAATGTTGTTGTGGCTTGCCTTAGTGCAGATGAGGTTCACAAGCCTCCTGGTGATCCTCAAGACAAGCCTCACCTTCTGGAAATAATTTTAAACACAAAAAGAAAATATCAAGAACACTTACGAAAATCACCAGAAATTCTAGAAAGCTCAAAAAAATCTCATCTTTGGTGAGCTGCCAGATTTCTTATCAAAGAAGACAATGCAAAAAGAATCAATTCATTTGGACTTATGGTTGAAAAGTTATAACTATTTGAAGTGTTCTATAAATTCAAATGAATTTGAATAAAAGAAATAGACTGGGGGGGTGACATCGAAGGCGTAAAGCCCAGGGGCGCCACCACTTCACGCGCGTACAGAGTGGCTGACTAGCGGGCCCCGCTAGTTAGGTGGGGGAAGAGGGAGAAGGAAACAGAGGGGGCCGCGGCTTCGCCGGAGCTCTCGCAGGCGACGAGAGCTCCTTGGCCCAAACGAGAGGGAGGGATGGCAAGAGGGGGTTGAGGTGCACCTGCCCGTACCCATAGCGTAGCTAGGGGCGGTCGGACGTTGTCGGAATCAACCTCGCAAGCAGAGGCAGAACGCGGAGATCGTCGGAGTTGAGGAAGACGGCGAGCAGAGGCCACCCCAGGGGCTCCAAGTGGGCGAGGCGGCCTCACCGGAGAGAGGCGGAGGCCCTGGAGGGGTCGCCCAGGCCTGGGAGGGGCTGGAGCTACTGCAGCGACCAGAGGGGATTGCCGGCGAGCTCGAGCTCGGGTACGGCGGCCCGAGCCTTGCCCGGCCGGGCTCCGGCTTCCTACTCGATCGTGGGGTGTTTGTGAGTGCTGGATGGTGCTAGAGGAGGCTGGGGAGGGCTCTATTTATAGGCGAGCGATGAGGGTGCTTCGGGCTCCATCGGTGGACACCTGTCCACGGCGCCCGGCGACGAGCGGCGTCAGTGAGAGGGAGAGAAGGCGACAGAGGTCATGCAGCCACTGTAGGTGGGTGGAGACGAGCACAGGATCAAGAGGATGGCGACGAGCACAGTGCGCTCCGCACTGTTGAGCTGGCCGGACCTTGCCCGTGCTCGCTGCGGCGAGCTCCGGCGTCAGCGAGCGCCAGGGAGGAGTTAAGAACGTTGAGACGATGATGCTGGCGAGGTTTGGCATGGTTGGGCAGGCGGGGAAGCGAGCACGCGAGCAACAGAGGCTCAGGCGCATCGCATAGAGCGTCGGCTGCATACCAGCACGCCTGGACGAACGCGGTCACCGCGTGAACTATGACATCAGGTCGATCTAAGAAAAAATTCCATGTCTGGCGTGTTGTTCGTGGTAGTTTTGAGTGTTACCACGATTTGGTTTGGATCCAGGTGAAGTAGAGAAGTTTTCACACACCAAGTAAGTTTCTGGTCAGTAACTTTGTGATGTTACTGTGGTCAAATGGCTTGGAGTTTGAAGCTGTGCTTTGGAGGCTAGTGATAAGTTACTAAGGTAAAGATGCACAAGAAAGTTCGGGTCAAATGGAGCAAGTAAAATGGTAGTTGTTGTAGAAACCACCATTTCAGCCTAGAATAGAAAATATTTTCTGTAGCAAAAATATTCCAAAAAGTGATGAAATATTTTTGCTCAGGAAGGTGCACTAGGGTTCACAGAATATTTGTGAATTATCTCAGATTTTTCTGAGCCATAAAAATTGGGGTTGCTTTGAAGCAAACAGATCTGGCTTAGGGTTTTTGGAAAGAAAATGAATATTTTTCATTTAAGAAAAATATTCCAAAGATTATTTTTGGGTAGGTCAGAAGTGAAATGATGATTTAGGAGGGAACTGAAGCACTTGGGTGAAAGCCAAGGATGCCCGAGTGTTTAAGTCCATATCAAAAGATTCAGAAACTCCAAGTTTCAAAAAAATTCAAATGAAAAATCAAGAAAATAAGAAAGGGCAAAACCCAGGCTGTCACAGGGTACCAGGTACCAGTCTACAGTTGATGAATGTGCTAAACTGATCAATGCTCTAGAAGAAAATGAAGATGACTTGGATGTCTATGCTGAAAAGAAGAAAGACCATAACTCTATGGCCAACATATACAGAGAGTTCCCAGATGATGCTTTGGATACTCATAGGTTTGGATCTGTCCACTTCTTGCTACCTGGCCTGCCAACCATCAATTGGATCCTAGACACACTCTGCTACCCAAGTCAGGTGATCACAAGATGATCAGAGGACATGCCATCAACTTGCTACATTTGTTTGATGTTCCTCAAAAATTCAATGTCATGAGTCTGATTGTGGAGACAATCAAGAGGAAAGCAGTCGATCAGAAGAGGAGTTGTGGGTATTCCCCACAAATTCAGGAGCTCATCAACTACAAGATGGGCACAGGAAAATATCTTTTGGACAAGGAGCACCTGCCCATCTACCCTAAATTTGAGGACAACACAGTTGTCATGAATGAGAATGAACCATCTTCAGCTCAAGCACATGAAAAGAGAGAGAAGGCAAGGGCAGAGAAAGCTGCAAAGATGCCAACTGTTGAGGAGGCATCTCAGGTATTCTTGAAGACTAAGCAAGATCAGCTTGGACATCTGATCCAATCCACCTTGAGGATTGAGAAGGACTTGGCCACCCTGACTCAAAACCAGGAGAGCTTGGAGAGGATTGTTGAGCAGAAGTTCTATGATCTGGATGTCAAGGTAACTGAGATCCAAACTGCAGTTGAGCAGCTACATGAGGAAGCAGAGGAGAGGAAGGGCAAGTCTACCACTGATGCTTTCAAGCGTGTGCCCAGAGGTCCAAGGTCTACTGCAGTGCATGTGACAGATACTCGAGCTTCAGTGTCAGCACCAGCAGCCACAGCTCCAGTGCCACCTCCAGCACCCACTCCACCAGCTCCAACTACTTCATCGGAAGACTTCGTCCTTGGAGTTCTGTCTACACCACCTCCCGAAGATCAAGCCTGAGAGTCGTTTAACACTATGCATTTTTGAACTTTTTGGTAACTTGTTGCCAAAGGGGGAGAAAAATGTATAGATCATAGGCTTCGAGAGAGAGTGTTGTTCTTTTATCTCTCTTGCTATTTTGGTTGAACTTCTTTATTGAGTGCTTGTGTGAGATACTTTATGTCCTTGTGAGATACTTATATGATCATGTGGTTGATCATATGCTACATTAATGTTTGGTTGAATGATGCTATCCTTTATATTCCATATATGATCATTCACTTGCTTGGTGATGAGTGCATGCTTTTAATATCTATCATTTTGAGTGCTCCACCAAGATGTATGTGACATGGAAGAGTAACCCATGATCCTAATCGATTATGCATTTGCATTCAAAAGAAAATTTTAAATAATGCACAAATTTAGGGGGAGCTCTTGCTTATCACATACTTCTCAAAGCGACGATGTTTTTAATCTTATTTATCATTTGTCGAAGCTTTGATCTATATGTTGTCATCAATTACCAAAAAGGGGGAGATTGAAAGTGCAACTATCCCTAGGTGGTTTTGGTAATTCCTAACAACATATAGTTCATTGAGCTAATGCTATTTCAAGATAAACATTTCAGGAAAGCTCAATGATTGGCATGGCATGGATGAGAAAAGTGGACCCCTCAAAATGCTAAGGATAAGGAATTGGCTCAAGCTCAAAGCTCAGGGCTCTACACTTTTTCATTCTAAGTGATCCAAGATCACATTGAGTCCATAGGAAAAGCCAATACTATTAAGAGGGGATGAGGTGTTGCCTAATGGCTTGCTTGCTCAAAGTGCTTAGTGATATGCTCCAAAACCCTCAACTACTTCCTCACATCCTAAAATGTCCCAAACCAAAAGTCAAACTCGGCCCCACCAAAATTTTCTATCTGGCGCCACCGAGTTCAGTTGACATAGCCACTGTGAGAAACCCTAGTATTTTCGATCTCACCGACAGGGATCTTGGTCTCACCAAGATGGGATTGTAACCTCTTTGTTTCCCTTTGTAACGTTTCGGTCAAACCGAGATGAGCGATCGGTCCCACCGAGATTGCAATGCAAACTGTCTGTTTCCCTTTCGTAACATTTCGGTCCAACCGTTTTGAGCGAATCGGTCCCACCAAGTTTGCCTGACCAACTCTCTGTTAGTCCATTACCAAAATCGGTCTCACCAAGTTTGTGAAATCGGTCTCAACGAGATTATGTTATGCCCTAAACCTAACAAAATCGGTCCCATCGAGTTGACATGTCGGTCCCATCGAGAATCCTAACGTTCACATTTTGAACTAAATCGGTCTGACCGAGTTTCATGATTCGGCCCCACCGAGTTTGGTGATTTGTGTGTAGCGGTTAAATTTTGTGTGGAGGCTATTTATACCCCTCCACCCACTCTTCATTCATGGAGAGAGCCATCAGAATATGCCTACACTTCCAACATACATTTTCTGAGAGAGAACCACCTACACTTGTGTTGAGGTCAAGATATTCCATTCCAACCACATAAATCTTGATCTCTAGCCTTCCCCAAATTGCTTTCCACTCAAATCATCTTTCCACCAAATCCAAATCCTGTGAGAGAGAGTTGAGTGTTGGGGAGACTATCATTTGAAGCACAAGAGCAAGGAGTTCATTATCAACACACCTTTTGTTACCTCTTGGAGAGTGGTGTCTCCTAGATTGGTTAGGTGTCACTTGGGAGCCTCTGTCAAGATTGTGGAGTTGAACCAAGGAGTTTGCAAGGGCAAGGAGATCGCCTACTTCGTGAAGATCTACCCGACTGAGGAAAGTCCTTCGTGGGCGACGGCCATGGTGGGATATACAAGGTTGCTTCTTCGTAGACCCTTCATGGGTGGAGCCCTCCGTGGACTCACGCAACTGTTACCCTTCGTGGGTTGAAGTCTCCATCAACGTGGATGTACGATAGCACCACATACCGGAACCATGCCAAAAATCTCCGTGTCTCTAATTGCGTTTGCACACTCCAAACTCCTCCCTTTACCTTCATATGCAATTGTTTTACTTTCTGCTGCTATACTCTTAGAATTGCATGTGTAGGTTGATTGCTTGACTTGTGCTAAGTTGCTAAAATCTGCCTAGAACTAAAACTGGGAAAAGCCTAGTCTTTTATTTGGTCAAGTAATCTAATCACCCCCCTCTAGACATACTTTCGATCCTACAGCCTCCCAACAAGCGCTATCATTTAACGCCCCTAGCTAGGCATAAAAAGCAAGGATAGATCTAGGCATTGTCATCTTTGGTATGCAATCCATAGGTGGCTCTCATAATAGATTCATAAGGTAATTTATTTTTCTTTCTAGGAAAGTGTCCCATGCCTTTCCTTAACGGAAATTGGAATCTAATATTCCCTTCCTTCATATCAATAATTGCACCAATCGTTCTAAGGAAAGGTCTACCAAGAATAATAGGACATGAAGGATTGCAATCTATATCAAGAACAATAAAATCTACGGGCACATAGTTCCTATTTGCAACAATAAGAACATCATTAATTCTTCCCATAGGTTTCTTGATAGTGGAATCCGCAAGATGCAAGTTTAAAGAACAATCATCAAAGTCAGGAAACCTAACAAATCACATAAAGTTTTTGGGATCGTGGAAACACTAGCACCCAAATCACACAAACCATGGCATTCATGATCTTTAATTTTAATTTTAATTGTAGGTTCCCATTCATCATAAAGTTTTCTAGGGATAGAAACTTCCAACTCAAGTTTTTCTTCGTAAGATTGCATTAAAGCATCAATGATATGTTTAGTAAAAGCTTTATTTTGACTATAAGCATGAGGAGAATTTAGCATGGATTGCAACAAGGAAATACAATCTATTAAAGAGCAATTATCATAATTAAATTCCTTGAAATCCAAGATAGTGGGTTCATTGCTATCTAATGTTTTGACCTCTTCAATCCCACTTTTAACAATTTTAGCATCAAGATCGAAAAAACTCTGAATCATTGGGACGCCTTTTAATTAAAGTTGACTCGTCTCTAGTCCCATCATTATCAAGATTCATATTGCAAAACAAAGATTTAATAGGGGACACATCAATAACTTCTAGATCTTCATCTTTATTATCATACTCTTTTGGTTTAGTGGCCATCTTATTAACTAAGGTGACCTACTTATCAGAAATTTGGGCAATTAGTTTTTCAAGATGAGCAAACTGAGATTTCAAACCATAAAATTCCTTAGACATATCATTGATCTCTTTATTCATGAAACCGATAAAACCTTTTTATTCTTTAAGATCATTTCTAAAGAAATTATTGTGCTCAAACTGTAAGGACATAAAACTTCTAACGTTGTTTTTGATTTCTTCCAACCTTTTAAGGTGAGGATCAACACCTTTTGGTAAAGCCATAAGGGAAACAAGCAACAAGAGGCAAGCGAAAAGAGACAAACTAGAAAAGAGAAGGGGAACGGAAAAGGAGGGCGAATAAAACAGCAAGGGCGAAGTGGGGGAGAGGAAAACGAGAGGCAAATGGCAAATAATGTAATGCGAGGGATAAGAGTTTGTGATGGGTACTTGGTATCTTGACTTGTGCATAGACTCCCCGGCAACGGCGCCAGAAATCCTTCTTGCTACCTCTTGAGCACTATGTTGGTTTTCCCTTGAAGAGGAAAGGGTGATGCAGCAAAGTAGCGTAAGTATTTCCCTCAGTTTTTGAGAACCAAGGTATCAATCCAGTAGGAGGCCATGCTCAAGTCCCTCGCACCTACACAAACAAATGAGAACCTAGCAACCAACGCGATAAAGGGGTTGTCAATCCCTTCACGGTCACTTACGAGAGTGAGATCTGATATGATAAGGTAATATTTTTGGTATTTTTATAATATAGATAAAAAGTAAAGATTGCAAAATAAAAGGTAATAGAAATAGCTTGTTGAAGGAAGATTAATATGATGGAAGATAGACCCGGGGCCATAGGTTTCACTAGTGGCTTCTCTCAAGATAGCATAATTATTACGGTGGGTGAACAAATTACTGTCGAGCAATTGATAGAAAAGCGAATAATTATGAGAATATCTAGGCATGATCATGTGTATAGGCATCACGTCCGTGACCAGTAGACCGACTCCTGCCTGCATCTACTACTATTACTCCACAGATCGACCGCTGTCCAGCATGCATCTAGAGTATTAAGTTCATAAGAACGGAGTAACGCTTTAAGCAAGATGACATGATGTAGAGGGATAAACTCATGCAATATGATATAAACCCCATCTTTTTATCCTCGATGGCAATAATACAATACGTGTCGTTTCCCTTTCTGTCACTGGGATCGAGCACCGCAAGATTGAACCCAAAGCTAAGCACTTCTCCCATTGCAAGAAAGATCAATCTAGTACGCCAAACCAAACTGATAATTCGAAGAGACTTGCAATGATAACCAATCATGCATAAAAGAATTCAGAGAAGATTCAAATATTGTTCATAGATAAACTTGATCATAAACCCACAATTCATCGGATCTTGACAAACACACTGCAAAAGAAGATTACATCTAATAGATCTCCAAGAGAATCAAGGAGAACTTTGTATTGAGATCCAAAGAGAGAGAAGAAGCCATCTAGCTAATAACTATGGACCTGAAGGTTTGAAGTAAACTACTCACACATCACCGGAGAGGCCATGGAGTTGATGTAGAGGCCCTCCGTGATCGATGCCCCCTCCGGTGGAGCTCCGGAAAAGGCCCCAAGATGGGATCTCATGGGTACAGAAGGTTGCGGCGGTGGAATTAGGTTTCCGTGGTGCTCTTGGATGTTTTCAGGGTACGTAGATATATATAGGAGGAAGAAGTAGGTCGGTGGAGCAACGAGGGGCCCACTAGGGTGGAGGGCGCGCCCAGGGGGGTAGGCGCGCCCCCTACCTCACGGCCTCCTAGATTGTTTCTTGACGTCCACTCCAAGTCCTCTAGACCGCGTTTGTTCAGAAAATCACGTTCCCGAAGGATTCATTCTGTTTGGACTCCGTCTGATATTCCTTTTCTGCAAAACACTGAAATAGGCAAAAAAAACAACAATTTGGGCTGGGCTCCGGTTAATAGGTTAGTCCCAAAAATAATATAAAAGTGTATAAATAAGCCCATTAAACATCCAAAACAGAATATCTAATAGCATGAAACAATCAAAAATTATAAATACGTTGGAGACGTATCAGTATGTGATATTTACAATTAGCAAATTTACCTTTTATGTGTATATAATATATATAGTCAAAACTTAATAAATATGACCAAGTGTATGTCCATGACCACAACAGAGTTATGTTGCATTCATTGTAGTCATATGATTCATAATCTTAAGCTTGAATGTCGTTCTTAATATAAGATATTTAAGCATTTCTTGTAGATTTTTTTCATAAAACTTTGGAGGCATATGTCTAGTAGACTCATTTGTGAAGAATAGAAAAGGTCCTCATCGACAGCGTGTACTATTTTTTATCCCCATCTTCTTTTCAGAATAGTTAACATTTATATCTCACCGCATAGATTTGTTGCAAAATAAATGTCAAAATCTACTAAAAATGAAATAGCACAAAATATTATCAACAAAACCAATTCATTGATACGAACAAATCCATTTGTTGTTGATAAACATATATCTCATCACATACATAATGCTAGTTAAAATGACGAAATCCTCTTCAACGAAATTTGTGCTACTATTCTCTCAATAAAAATAATTTGACTGACACGAATAATTTTTTTCAAAACCAACTATTACCTGTACATCTTTACTACTATATAGTGTATGAGTTTTGAAATTTTGAATCCTAAGCCTGAGTAGCAACTTGAGCCGTTGATGAAGGCCAATCCTATGGCTCAGAGTGAAGGGATTCACATCTACAGTACCAGTGAATCATCTCACTTTGTTCCTTCAAATTCTAGGACCTCCCGAGGCATTCACTGTAGGTCACATGGACGACAATACTTGCAAGACCTTGCATAGGCAGAATGATGGCTCTAGAAGCTAAAATAATATCAATATTTTAATGGATGAGCAGGTGATGTCGTCTGCATATCCCAAAGGCTTCACAGGATTTACTAGGCCGAACTGTACATGATGCAGCTCATTAGAAGTAGCCTTGTGATTAGAGCATACACTAGCTTCAAATGCAACTTTTTCTCAATTTTTGTGCCTAGTAACTAATGATGCAAAGGCCATGGTCCAACCTTTTTTTCTAAAAATAAATAGATAAAAAAAGTTCTGGGAACAAATGTAACTACGATAGATTATCCCATATGGTGCATCGGAACCCCATTGTAGTACTGTTTAATGGAATTATCCCATTATAATAATTATCACAAGAGCTTTACATACACACACAAAAAGATGGCTGATTCCTTAGACTTTCCATCGAAAGACATAAATTAAAACTTTGCATGTGCTATGCACGTACCAGCTTACTAGTGTTTGCATAAACCATAAATATAGCCATGTATAGGTCATATCTCTATAGTAAATTACTTCCTGTTTGATCTAAAAATGGGTGAATTTAGAATTTGCGTACATCTCCATCGCCTCATGAATACACCATGGTTTACATTGACCATTAAATCATACCTCCACACTCTTTTTATTTACCAATAGAGAGAGTGTTTGCAATTGTACTTCTTTCATTCTCTATAAATATCACCTTATCTACCTCAACGTAAGTACCCCCAAACTATCATCATTCTACCTCCCACCTATTAAAAACCACCGTGGACCTATATCACGTCCTCAAGGGAGTTCACCCCAGGAATCAAGGCCGATGAGGTAATTCCATAGTTCGATTGTGGTTGTGTTCTTCCTTTTAGTTTCTTTCTTCTAACCTAGGTTAGGATCTAAGTAGATTTATGTCAAAACCTATTCTTTCTAGGGTGACTTATAATAGGATCGTCTTTCTCTCTCAAGAAAATGGATAACTATAGAATAGAATGCAACACATTTCTAGAGAGATTTTTGAGTTCAGGCTATGCTGCTTGCTAGTGGATGTCCTTGGGATGTTTTGAGGGCCCTCACATTTTTCTCCCAAGGACTCTTGATATTTTGATACAACATTGTGCCTGGTTGGTTTCGAGATTTTCGTATCATTCCAATGAATCTGGGGACTCTGAGGCGACTATGGTTTCCCCAAGACTGCCACCCCCTCTACCCACTCCCTCTCATGTTGCCACCATAGGTGTTCATCGGGCAAGCTTGCGTGCTTGGCGATGAAGGTCGTGGTGAGATTTTTGCCGCTACATTCCCTTGTAGACAACCCAGGATACCTAGGAGGCACCATAGCTGGTATGGTAGCGTGCGGCGGATGTGCTAGACAGCTACCTTTGTTACACGAGTGGCTAGGATTTGGTTGCTTGTGGTCTCGACCCGGATTTCCCCCCTTCCCCTCCAGATTAGAAGGCCAAGATCATATCCTCCTCAACTCATTTGCCCCCACACCTGCCTTTTCTATCTTGCTGCCTTGGTCGGTTGATCAGGTACTAGTGGGGGTTGGGGTGTAAGCTCGAGTCTAGAGAAATCCTTGGTTGGTTCTCTGGACACTGTGACAAGATTGTGTGTGTGTGTGTTAGTTTTCTCCCTAGAGGCACCATTGAGGTCTCTCCTCTCCACTCTGACCCGGAGCTCTAGCAAAATCCCAAAACCAGTCTCGGGTTCGGCAGTGATGCTGCTTTGTTTGTTGTGACCTCATTCGACCTCCCGTGGACGTATGGTTCTTTGGGAGAGTGGCGCTCGAGTTGTTGGGTCCTCCTCAATTCTGAGTCCGAACATCAATTTTTTGTGGAGGTTGGCAGTTACAACTAGTTCTGACTCTTGTTGGATTGTTGTTCTTTGGTGGCCAAGTGTGTGGCTGTGACCCACCGACTCCTCGCCTCTGGACCAAGGCGGAAGGGGATAGGGTTCCCCTACCGTTGAAACAAACACAATTAGCACCATAGATTTTGACCAATGCTTGCAAATATTTACCACGGCTAATGTGCACTATATTTTGAGACGAAGGGAGTAACAGTTCACATGTGGTTCAATTTATCATACTACATCAAGTATGGTGCTTGGCTTATGATTTGTTTAAACATCTAGCTATAGCAAGAATCTTGTTTGTTTACTAACCAGCCATATGACTAGGATAAATGGATGAAGTACAGGAGGTCTGTCGACAAGTTGGCAATATGGAACTTGAGAAAATTCTACACGTGTTTGCCATTTGTTCTTATTTTTCCGTTCTTTAGATTTCATAACCATCTACATTGATATTCTTACTTCATTAGATAACTCATCGGATTTCCAAACCATGTAAATTCAAATCCGTACTTAATATAATCTGTTTATCATACCTGATACAAGAAACAACTAGTGCATGTGTCACCCTTAACTAACTTTTGATGATTTGGCAGATGAAGCAAGGTCTGAAGTACGACTTCAGCATGTGCCTCATCCGGTGCTACAAATGTGTGAAATGTCCTAAGATTCCTTGGAAAGAGGAGTTTCAAATGATCCGGAAGAGCTTTGTCGAGGACTTATTGTCGTATAACACGTACCCTAGTGCCCAACGCTCTGGCCAATATCCAGAGGACATTTCGCATGGCAGCAGCCACATCTAGGTCATGGATGAGACAAGCATCACGCGGTCGCGCCTAGAGATGGAGCGGCTGGTGATCATCCAGGGTGACCTGTCCAAGGTGTACAACCAATACTTGCTGCAAAATAGGAAGCGAGCGTGGGTTGGCGGCAATGATTAGAAGTTCATGTAGTACAACTCGCTGTATATAGAAAAGCTATCGATGTCGAAGCTCTACTTTGTCATGCTCAAGAAAGTTAAGGAGACCATGTGAAAGAACTTACTGTCGATGACTGCCAAGGCTAAGAGACAATGGTTCAAGGAGATGGATGTGCCGGATTCTGATTATTTCTACTATACTAGTGGCAGCAGCAGCAAGTAGGTAATGTGGAAGTATCAACTCTATGGATGCCGATGTGTCATGCATGGTGCTTAACAATGTGAATTTCTAAATCATGTTATTTGATCCTCGATTGTTTTGAGTGTGCGTTGTTAATTAATCTGGGTCATGGATGAGACAAGCATCTCGCGGTCGCGCCTAGAGATGGAGCGGCTGGTAATCATGCAGGGTGGCCTGTCCAAGATGTACAACCAATACTTGTTGCAAAACAGGAAGCGAGCGTTGGTTGGCGGTAATTATTAGAAGTCCATGCAGGACAACTCGCTGTATATGGAAAATCTATCGATGTCGAAGCTCTACTTTGTCATGCTCAAGAACGTTAAGGAGACCATGTGAAAGAACTTACTATCAGCAATGATGTACAACCAATACTTTCTGCAAAACAGGAAGCGAGCGTGGGTTGGCGGCAATGATGAGAAGTTCATGCAGGACAACTCACTGTATATGGCAAAGCTATCGACGTCGAAGCTCTACTTTGTCATGCTCAAGAACGTTAAGGAGACCGTGAAAGAACTTACTGTCGACGACTGCAAAGGCTAAGAGACAATGGTTCGAGGAGATGGATGTGTCGGATTCTGATTATTGCTACTATACTACTGGCAGTGGCAACAAGTAGGTAATGTGGAAGTATCAACTCTATGGATGCCGATGTGTCATGCATGGTGCTTAATAATGCGGATTTCTGCTTCACATTGTCTGATCCTCGATTGTTTTGAGTGTGGGTTGTTAATTAATCACTCATGTTCTGAATCAAATTGTTCACCTTCATTACACATGCCTTTTTGTATATGCATGCTCTCGAGCTCAGTCGCATCTTTCGAACACCAAAGTCTTTACGTGTATGTAACATTTATTGTATTTTTTACTTTTTATGTATTTGTTGATATTTACAATTAGCTAATTTACCTCTTATGTCTACATCACATATATAGTCAAAAATAAATAAATATGACCAAGTGTATGTCACATTTATAGCGAACTAGTTTACTTTTGATGTCTATCTTTCTTTGTTATGTCCGGGACCTCAACAGAGTTATGCTGCATTCATTTTAGTCATATGATTCATAATATTAACCATGAATGTCGTTCTTAACATAAGATATTTAAGAATTTTTTGTAGATTTTTTCAATAAACTTTGGAGGCATATGTCTAGTACACTCATTTGTGAAGAATAGAAAAGGTCCTCATCAATCGCGTGTACTATTTTTTATCCCCATCTTCTTTTCAGAATAGTTAACATTTTTATCTCACCGCATAGATTTGTTTCAAAATAAATGTCAAAATCTACTAAAAATAAAATAGCACAGAATATTATCAATAAAACCAATTCATTGATACCAACGAATCCATTTGTTGTCTATAAACATATATCTCATCACATACATAATGCTAGTTAAAATGACGAAATCCTCTCAAACGAAATTGGTCCTACTATATTCTCTCAATAAAAACAATTTGACTGATGCTAATAAATTTTATCAAAAACAACTATTATTTGTATATGTTTTCCTAACCGTAAATATAGCCATGTATCAGGCATATCTCTATAGAAAATTACTTCCCGTTTGATCTAAAAATGGGTGAATTTAGAATTTGCCTACATCTCCATCACCGCATGAATAGACAACATGGTTTACATTAACCATTAATTGATACCACCACACCTTTTTATTTACCAATAGGGAGAGTGTTTGCAATTGTGCTTCTTTCATTCTCTAAAAATATCTCCTTATCCACCTCAACAGAAGTACCCCCAAACTATCATCATTATACCTCCCACCTATTAACCACCACTGTGGACCTAAATCACGTCCTCAAGGTAGTTCACCCCAGTTGTCATAGCTGATGAGGTAATTCCACAATTCAATTCTGGTTTCGTTCTTCTTTCTAGTTTCTTTCTTCTGACCTAGGTCGGGATCTAAGCAGATTTACATCAAAACCTATTCTTTCTAGGGTGACTAATAATAGGATCGTCTTTCTCTCTAAACAAAAAGGATCAACTATAGAAATGAATGCAACAAATTTCTCGAGAGATTTTTGAGTTCAGGTTGCACTGCTTGCTAGTGGATGTCCTTGGGATGTTTTGAGGGCCCTCACATTTTTCTCCCAAGGCCTCTTGATATTTTGATACAAATTTGTGCCTGGTTGGTTTCGAGGTTTTTCGTATCATTCCAATGAATCTAGGGACTCTGATGCGACTATTGTTTCCCCAACACTGCCACCCTCCTCTACCCTCTCCCTCTCATGTTGCCACCATAGGTGTTCATCGGGCAAGCTTGCGTGCTTGGCGATGAAGGTCGTGATGAGATTTTTGCCGCTTCATTCCCTTGTAGACAACCCAGGACACCTACGAGGCACCGTAGCTGGTATGGTAGCGTGCGACGGATGTGCTAGACAACTACCTTTGTTACACGAGTGGCTAGGATTAGGTTGGTTGTGGTCGCTACCCAGATTTCCACCTTCCCCTTCAGATTAGAAGGTCAAGATCATATCCTCCTCAACTCATTCGCCCCCACACCTGCCTTTTCTATCTTGCTGCCTTGGTCGGTTGATCAGCTGCTAGCGGGGGTTGGGGTGTAAGCTCGAGTCTAGAGAAATCCTTGGCTGGTTCTCTGGACACTGTGACAATATTGTGTGTGTGTGTGTGCGTGTGTATTAATTTTCTCCCTAGAGGCACCATTGAGGTCTCTCCTCTCCACTCTGACCCGGAGCTCTAGCAAAATCCCAAAACCAGTCTTGGGTTGGGCAGCGATGGTGCTTTGTTTGTTGTGACCTCATTCGACCTCCCGTGGACGTATGGTTCTTTGGGAGAGTGGCGCTGGGGTTGTTGGGTCCTCCTTAGTTCTGAGTCCGAACATCAATTTGTTGTGGAGGTTGGCAGTTACAACAAGTTCTGACTCTTTTTGGATTGTTGTTCTTTGGTGGCTTGGTGTGTGGTGTGACCCACCGACTCTTCGCCTCCGGACCAAGGCGGAAGGGGATAGGGTTCCCTTACCATTAACACGAACATAATTAGCACCATAGATTTTGGCCAATGCTTGCAAAATTTTACCATGTCTAATGTGCACTATATTTTGAAATGAAGGCAGTAACAGTTCATATGTGGTTCAATTTATCATACTACATCAGGTATGCTGCTCGGATTATAATTTGTTTAAACACCAAGCTATTGCAAGGAAATCTTGTTTGTTTACTAACCAACCTTTGTATTAGGATAAATGGATGAAGTACAGGAGGTCTATTGACAAGTTGGCAATATGGAACTTGAGAAAATTCTATGCATGCTTACCATTTCTTCTTATTTTTCCATTCTTTAGATTTCATTAACATCTACATTGATATTCTTACTTCATTAGATAACTCATCAGATTTCTGAGCCATGTAAATTCAAATCCATACTTAATATAATCTGTTTATCATACCTGATAAAGAAACAACGAGTCCATGTGTCACCCTTAACTAACTTCTGGTGATTTAACAGATGAAGCAAGGTGTGAAGTACTACTTCAGCATGTGCCTGGTCTGGTGCTACAAATGTGTGAAATGTCTCAAGATTCTAGTGAAAGAGGAGTTTGAGATGATCCAGAAAAGCTTTGCGGAGGACTCGTTGTTGTACAACACGTACCCTAGTGCCGGACGCTCTGGCCAATATCCAGAGGACATTTCTCATGGTAGCAGCCGCATCTGGGTCACGGATGAGACAAGCATCCCGCGTTCGCCCCTAGAAATGGAGCGGCTGGTGATCATGCAGGGTGGCCTGTCCAAGATGTACAACCAATACTTGCTGCAAAACAGGAAGCGAGCGTGGGTTGGCGGCAATGATTAGAAGTTCATGCAGGACAACTCGATGTATATGGAAAAGCTATCGATGTCGAATCTCTACTTTGTCATGCTCAAGAACGTTAAGGAGACCATGCGAAAGAACTTACGGTCGACGACTGCCAAGGCTAAGAGACAATGGTTCAAGGAGATGGATGTGTCGGGTTCTGATTATTGCTACTATACTAGTGGCAGTGGCAGCAAGTAGGTAATGTGGAAGTATCAACTCTATGGATTCCGATGTATCATGCATGGTGCTTAATAATGTGAATTTCTGCATCACATTATTTGATCCTCGATTGTTTTGAGTGTGCGTTGTTAATTAATCACTCATGTTTTGAATCAAATTGTTCACTTTCATTACACATGCCTTTTTATATGTACATGCTCAGGAGCTCAGTCACATCTTTTGAACATCAAAGTCTTTATGTGTACGTAACATTTATAGTACTTTTTACTTTTTATGTGTTTGTTGATATTCACAGTTAGCTAATTTACCTTTTATGTGTACATCACATATATGGTCAAAAATAAGTAAATATGACGAAGTGTATGTCACATTTATAGCGAACTAATTTACTTTTGATGTCCATCTTTCTAAGTTATGTCCGGGACCTCATCAGAGTTATGTTGCATTCATTTTAGTCATATGATTCATAATATTAACCATTAAGGTCGTTCTTAACCAATGTTGGAGATATCGCTTATCGGGAACTTATCAGTCGACCCATGATAAGGGGTAAATCGGCCAGTTTATCGGCATATCGGCAGATTTATCGCCATATCGGCTAATTTATCGACCGATTTATCTTATCGGTCAGACACCGATAAGTGATAAATCGGCCGATTTATCGAAATATCGGAAGATATCTTGAACAGTGTTCTTAACATACATAATGCTAGTTAAAATGACGAAATCCTCTCCAACGAAATTAGTGTTACTGTATTCTCTCAGTAAAAATAGTTTGACTGATGCTAATAAATTTTATCAAAAACAACTATTACATGTATATGTTTGCATAACCGTAAATATAGCCATGTATCGGTCATTTCCCTATAGTAAATTACTTCCAATTTGATCTAAAAATGGGTGAATTTGGAATTTGCCTACATCTCCATCGCCGCATGAATAGACACCATGGTTTACATTGACCATTAATTGATACCTCCACACCTTTTTATTTTCCAATAGAGAGACTGCTTGCAATTGTGCTTCTTTCATTCTCTATTAATATCTCCTAATCTACCTCAACAGAAGTACCCCCAAACTATTATCATTCTACCTCCCACCTATTAACCACCACTATGGATCTAAATCTCGTCCTCAAGGCAGTTCACCACAGGAATCATGGCCGATGAGGTAATTCCACAATTCAATTGTGGTTTCGTTCTTCTTTCTAGTTTCTTTCTTCTGAACTAGGTCAGGATCTAAGAAGATTTATGTGAAAACCTATTCTTTCTAGGGTGACCAATAATTGGATCATCTTTCTCTCTAAAGAAAATGGATCAACTATAGAAATGAATGCAACAAATTTCTTGAGAGATTTTTTAGTTCACGTTGCGCTGCTTGCTAGTGCATGTCCTTGGGATGTTTTGAGGACCCTCACATTTTTCTCCCAAGGCCTCTTGGAATTTTGATACAACATTGTACATGGTTGGTTTCTAGCTTTTTCGTATCATTCCAATGAATCCGAGGACTCTGAGGCGACTATGGTTTCCCCAACACTGCCACCCCATCTACCGTCTCCCTCTCATGTTGCCACCATAGCTGTTCATCGGGCAAGCTTGTGTGCTCGGCGATGAAGGTTGTGGTGAGATATTTGCCGCTTCATTCCCTTGCAGACAACCCAGGACACCTAGCAGGCACCCTATCTGGCAAGGTAGCATGCGGCGGATGTGCTAGACGGCTACCTTTGTTACACGAGTGGCTAGGATTTGGTTGGTTGTGGTATCGACCCGGATTTCCCCCCTTCCCCTCAAGATTATAAGGTCAAGATCATATCCTCCTCAAATCTTTCGCCCCCAAACCTGCCTTTTCTATCTTGGGGCATTGGTCGGTTGATCAGGTGCTAGCGGGGGTTGGGGTGTAAGCTCGAGTCTAGAGAAATCCTTGGTTGGTTCTCTGGACACTGTGACACGATTGTGTGTGTGCGTGTGTGTGTGTGTTAATTTTCTACCTAGAGGCACCATTGATATCTCTCCTCTCCACTCTGACCCGGAGCTCTAGCAAAATCTCAAAACTAGTCTCGGGTTGGACAACGATGGTGCCTTGTTTGTTGGGACCTCATTGGACCTCCCGTGGGCGTATGGTTCTTTGGGAGAGTGGCACTGGGGTTGTTGGGTGCTCCTCAGTTCTGAGTCTGAACATCAATTTTTGTGGAGGTTGGCAGTTACAGCTAGTTCTGACTCTTCTTGGATTGTTGTTCTTAGGTGGCCAGGTGTGTGGCTGTGACCCACCGACTACTCGCCTCTGGATCAAGGCGAAAGGGGATAGGGTTCCCCTACCATCGACACAAACATAATTTGCACCATAGATTTTGACCAATGCTTGCAAATATTTACCATGGCTAATGTGCACTATATTTTGAGACGAAGGGAGTAACAGTTCATATGTGGTTCAATTTATCATACTACATCAAGTATGGTGCTCGGATTATGATTTGTTTAAACACCAAGCTATTGCAAGGAAATCTTGTTTGTTTACTAACCAGCCTTATGATTAGGATAAATGGATGAAGTACAGGAGGTCTATCGATAAGTTGGCAATATGGAACTTGAGAAAATTCTACACATGCTTGCCATTTCTTCTTATTTTTCCGTTCTTTAGATTTCATAACCATCTACATTGATATTCTTACTTCATTAGATAACTCATCGGATTTCCAAACCTTGTAAATTCAAATCCGTACTTAATATAATTTGTTTATCATACTTGATACAAGAAACAACTAGTGCATGTGTCACCCTTAACTAACTTCTGATGATTTGACAGATGAAGCAAGGTCTGAAGTACTACTTCAGCATGTGCCTCATCCAGTTCTACAAATGCGCGAAATGTCTCAAGATTCCTTGCAAAGAGGAGTTTGAGATGATCCGGAAGAGCTTTGTCGAGGACTCATTGTTTTACGACACGTACCCCAGTGCCTGACGCTCTGGCCAATATCCACAGGACATTTCGCATGGCAGCAGCCGCATCTTGGTCATGGATGAGACTAGCATCCCGCGGTCGTGTCTAGAGATGGAGCGACTGGTGATCATGCAGGGTGGCCTGTCCAAGATGTACAACCAATAGTTGCTGCAAAACAGGAAGTGAGCGTGGGTTGGCGGCAATGATTTGAAGTTCATGCAGGACAACTCGTTGTATATGGAAAAGCTATCGATGTCGAAGCTCTACTTTGTCATACTCAAGAACGTTAAGGAGACCATGTGAAAGAACTTACTATCAATGACTCCCAAGGCTAAGAGACAATGGTTCAAGGAGATGGATGTGTCGGATTCTAATTATTGCTACTATACTAGTGGCGGTGGTAGCAAGTAGGTAATGTGGAAGTATCAACTCTATGGATGCCGATGTGTCATGCATGGTGCTTAATAATGTGAATTTCTACATCACATTATTTGAGCCTCGATTGTTTGGAGTGTGCGTTGTTAATTAATCACTCATGTTCTGAATCAAATTGTTCACCTTCATTACACATGCCTTTTTGTATATGCATGCTCAGGAACTCAGTCGCATCTTTCTAACACCAAAGTATTTATGTGTATGTAACATTAATAGTATTTTTTACTTTTTATGTGTTTGTTGATATTTACAATTAGCTAATTTACCTTTTATATGTACTTCACATATATAGTCAAAAATAAATAAATATGACCAAGTGTATGTCACATTTATAGCGAACTAATTTACTTTTGATGTCAATCTTTCTAAGTTATGTCCGGGACCTCAACAGAGTTATGTTGCATTCATTTTAGTCATATGATTCATAAAATTAAGCATGAATGTCGTTCTTAACATAAGATATTTAAGCATTTTTGTAGATTTTTTTCATAAAACTTTGGAGGCATATGTCTGGTAGACTCATTTGTGAAAAATAGGAAAGGTACTCATCAATCGCGTGTACTACTTTTTATCCCCATCTTCTTTTCAGAATAGTTAACATTTTTATCTCACCGCATAGATTTTTTTTCAAAATACATGTCAAAAACTACTAAAAATTAAATAGCACAAAATATTATCAACAAAACCAATTCATTGATACCAACGAATCCATTTGTTGTCGATAAACATATATCTCATCACATACACAATGCCAGTTAAAAGGAAGAAATCCTCTCCAACGAAATTAGTGCTACTATATTCTCTCAGTAAAATAATTTGACTAACGCTAACAAATTTTATCAAGAACAACTATTACATGTATATGTTTGTATAACCATAAATATAGCCATGTATCGGTCATATCTCTATAGTAAATTACTTCCCGTTTGATCTAAAAATGGGTGAATTTAGAATTTTCCTACATATCCATCGCCGCATGAATAGACACCATGGTTTACATTGACCATTAATTGATACCTCCACACCTTTTTATTTACCAATAGAGAGAGTTTTTGCAATTGTGCTTCTTTCATTCTCTATAAATATCTCCTTATCTACCTCAACAGAAGTACCCCCAAACTATTATCATTCTACCTCCCACCTATTAACCACCACTATGGATCTAAATCTCGTCCTCAAGGCAGTTCACCACAGGAATCATGGCTGATGAGGTAATTCCATAATTCGATTGTGGTTTCGTTCTTCTTCCTAGTTTGTTTCTTCTAACCTAGGTCAGGATCTAAGCAGATTTATGTGAAAACCTATTCTTTCTATGGTGACCAATAATTCGATCATCTTTCTCTCTAAAGAAAATGGATCAACTATAGAAATGAATGCAACAAATTTCTCGAGAGATTTTTGAGTTCACGTTGCGCTGCTTGCTAGTGGATGTCCTTGGGATGTTTTGAGGGCCCTCACATTTTTCTCCCAAGGCCTCTTGGTATTTTGATACAACATTGTGCATGGTTGGTTCCAAGCTTTTTCGTATCATTCCAATGAATCCGAGGACTCTGAGGCGACTATGGTTTCCCCAACACTGCCACCCCCTCTACCCTCTCCCTCTCATGTTGCCACCATAGGTGTTCATCGGGCAAGCTTGTGTGCTTGGCGATGAAGGTTGGGGTGAGATTTTTGCCCCTTCATTCCCTTGCAGACAACCCAGGACACCTAGCAGGCACCCTATCTGGCAAGGTAGCATGCGGCGGATGTGCTAGACGGCTACCTTCGTTACACAAGTGGCTAGGATTTGGTTGGTTGTCGTCTCGACCCGGATTTCCCCCCTTCCCCTCCAGATTAGAAGGTCAAGATCATCTCCTCCTCAACTAATTCGCCCCCACACCTGCCTTTTCTATCTTGCGGCCTTGGTCGGTTGATCAGGTGCTAGCGGGAGTTGGGGTGTAAGCTCGAGTCTAGAGAAATCCTTGGTTGGTTCTCTGGACACCACGACACGATTGTGTGTGTGCTTGTGTGTTAATTTTCTACCTAGATGCACCATTGATGTCTCTCCTCTCCACTCTGACCCGAATCTCTATCAAAATCCCAAAACCAGTCTCGGGTTGGACAGTGATGGTGCCTTGTTTGTTGTGACCTCATTGGACCTCCCATGGAGGTATGGTTCTTTGGGAGAGTGGCACTGGGGTTGTTGGGTGCACCTCTGTTCTGAGTCCGAACATCAATTTTTGTGGAGGTTGGCAGTTACAGCTAGTTCTGACTATTCTGGGATTGTTGTTCTTTGGAGGCCAGGTGTGTGGCTGTGACCCACCGACTCCTCGCCTCTGGATGAAGGCGGAAGGGGATAGGGTTCCCCAACCATCGACACGAACATAATTTGCACCATAGATTTTGACCAATGCTTGCAAATTTTTACCATGGCTAATGTGCACTATATTTTGAAATGAATGGAGTAACAGTTCATATGTGGTTAAATTTATCATACTACATCAATTATGCTGCTCGGATTATAATTCGTTTAAACACCAAGCTATTGAAAGGAAATCTTGTTTGTTTACTAACCAGCCTTATGATTAGGATAAATGGATGAAGTACAGGAGGTCTATCGACAAGTTGGCAAGATGAAACTTGAGAAAATTCTACACATGCTAGCCATTTCTTCTTATTTTTCCGTTCTTTAGATTTCATAACCATCTACATTCATATTTTTACTACATTAGATAACTCATCGGATTTCCGAACCATGTAAATTCAAATCTGTACTTAATATAATCTGTTTATCATACGTGATACAAGAAACAACTAGTGCATGTGTCACCCTTAACTTACTTCTGATGATTTGACAAATGAAGCAAGGTCAGAAGTACTACTTCAGCATGTGCCTCATCCCGTACTACAAATGTGTGAAATGTCTCGAGATTCTAGGAAAAGAGGAGTTTGAGATGATCCGAAAGAGCTTTGTCAAGGACTCATTGTTGTATGACACGTACCCTAGTGCCGGACGCTGTGGCCAATATCCAGAGGAAATTTCTCATGGCCACAGCCGCATTTGGGTCATGGATGAGACAAGCATCCCGCATTCGCGCCTAGAGATGGAGCGGCTGGTGATCATGCAGGGTGGCCTGTCCAAGATGTACAACCAATACTTGCTGCAAAACAGGAAGCGAGCGTGGGTTGGCGACAATGATTAGAAGTTCATGCAGGACAACTCGCTGTATATGGAAAAGCTATCGATGTCGAATCTCTACTTTGTCATGCTCAAGAACGTTAAGGAGACCATGTGAAAGAACTTACGGTCGACGACTGCCAAGGCTAAGAGACAATGGTTCAAGGAGATGGATGTGTCGGATTCTGATTATTGCTACTATACTAGTGGCAGTGGCAGCAAGTAGGTAATGTAGAAGTATCAATTCTATGGATGCCGATGTGTCATGCATGGTGCTTAATAATGTGAATTTCTGCATCCCATTATTTGATCCTCAATTGTTCTGAGTGTGTGTTGTTAATTAATCACTCATATTTTGAATCAAATTGTTCACTTTCATTACACATGCCTTTTTATATATGCATGCTCAGGAGCTTAGGAGCATCTTTCGAACACCAAAGTCTTTATGTGTATGTAACATTTATAGTATTTTTTTACTTTTTATGTGTTTGTTGATATTCACAATTAGCTAATTTACCTTTTATGTGTACATGACATATATGGTCAAAAATAAATAAATATGACCAAGTGTATGTCACATTTATAGCGAACTAATTTACTTTTGATGTCCATCTTTCTAAGTTATGTCCGGGACCTCATCAGAGTTATGTTGCATTCATTTTAGTCATATGATTCATAATATTAACCATTAATGTCGTTCTTAACATACATAATGCTAGTTAAAATGACAAAATCCTCTCCAACGAAATTAGTGCTACTATATTCTCTCAGCAAAAACAGTTTGACTGATGCTAATAAATTTTATCAAAAACAACTATTACATGTATATGTTTGCATAACCGTAAATATAGCCATGTATCGGTCATATCCCTATAGTAAATTACTTCCAGTTTGATCTAAAATGGGTGAATTTGGAATTTGCCTACATTTCCATCGTCGCATGAATAGACACCATGGTTTACATTGACCATTAATTGATACCACCACAACTTTTTATTTACCAATAGAGAGATTGTTTGCAATTGTGCTTCTTTCATTTTCTATTAATATCTCCTTATCTACCTCAACCGAAGTACCCCCAAACTATTATCATTCTACCTCCCACCTATTAACCACCACTATGGATCTAAATCTCGTCCTCAAGGCAGTTCACCACAGGAATCGTGGCCAATGAGGTAATTCCACAATTCAATTGTGGTTTCGTTCTTCTTTGTAGTTTCTTTCTTCTGACCTATGTCAGGATCTAAGAAGATTTATGTGAAAACCTAATCTTTCTAGGGTGACCAATAATTGGATCATCTTTCTCTCTAAAGAAAATGGATCAACTATAGAAATGAATGCAACAAATTTCTAGAGAGATTTTTTAGTTCACGTTGCGCTGCTTGCTAGTGGACGTCCTTGGGATGTTTTGAGGGCCCTCACATTTTTCTCCCAAGGCCTATTGGTATTTTGATACAAAATTATGCATGGTTGGTTTCTAGCTTTTTCGTATCATTCCAATGAATCCGAGGACTCTGAGGAGACTATGGTTTCCCCAACACTGCCACCCCATCTACCCTCCGCCTCTCATGTTGCCACCATAGCTGTTCATCGGGCAAGCTTGTGTGCTCGGCGATGAAGGTTTTGGTGAGATGTTTGCCGCTTCATTCCCTTGCAGACAACCCAGGACACCTAGAAGGCACCCTATCTTGTAAGGTAGCATGCGGCGGATGTGCTAGACGGCTACCTTTGTTACACGAGTGGCTAGGATTTGGTTGGTTGTGGTCTCGACCCGGATTTATCCCCTTGCCCTCAAGATTATAAGGTCAAGATCATATCCTCCTCAACTCATTCGCCCCCACACCTGCCTTTTCTATCTTGGGGCCTTGGTCGGTTGTTCAGGTGCAAGCGGGGGTTGGGGTGTAAGCTTGAGTCTAGAGAAATCCTTGGTTGGTTCTCTAGACACTGCGACACGATTGTGTGTGTGCGTGTGTGTGTTAATTTTCTACCTAGAGGCACCATTGATGTCTCTCCTCTCCACTCTAACCCGGAGCTCTAGGAAAATCTCAAAACCAGTCTCGGGTTGGACAGCAATGGTGCCTTGTTTGTTGTGACCTCATTGGACCTCCCGTGAACGTATGGTTCTTTGGGAGAGTGGCACTGGGGTTGTTGGGTGCTCCTCAGTTCTGAGTCCGAACATCAATTTTTGTGGAGGTTGGCAGTTATAGCTAGTTCTGACTCTTCTTGGATTGTTGTTCTTTGGTGGCCAGGTGTGTGGCTGTGACCCATCGACTCCTCGCCTCTGGATCAAGGCGGAAGGGGATAGGGTTCCCCTACCATCGACACGAACAAAATTTGCACCATAGATTTTGACCAGTGCTTGCAAAATTTTACCATGGCTAATGTGCACTAAATTTTGAAATGAATGGAGTAACAGTTCATATGTGGTTCAGTTTATCATACTACATCAATTTTGCTGCTCGGATTATAATTCGTTTAAACACCAAGCTATTGCAAGTAAATCTTGTTTGTTTACTAACCAGCCTTATGATTAGGATAAATGGATGAAGTACAGGAGGTCTGTCGATAAGTTGGCAATATGGAACTTGAGAAAATTCTACACATGCTTGCCATTTCTTCTTATTTTTCCGTTCTTTATATTTCATAACCATCTACATTGATATTATTACTTCATTAGATAACTCATCGGATTTCCAAACCATATAAATTCAAATCCGTACTAAATATAATCTATTTATCATACCTGATACAAGAAACAACTTGTGCATGTGTCACCCTTAACTAACTTCTGATGATTTGACAGATGAAGCAAGGTCCGAAGTACTACTTCAGCATGTGCCTCATCCGGTGCTACAAATGTGCGCAATGTCTCAATATTCCTTGCAAAGAGGAGTTTGAGATGATCCGGAAGAGCTTTGTCGAGGACTCATTGTTGTACGACACATACCCTAGTGCCCGACGCTCTGGCCAATATCCACAGGACATTTCGCATGGCAGCAGCCGCATCTGGGTCATGGATGAGACAAGCATCCCGCGGTCGCGCCTAGAGATGGAGTGGCTGGTGATCATGCAGGGTGGCCTGTCCAAGATGTACAATCAATACTTGCTGCAAAACAGGAAGCAAGCATGGGTTGGCGGCAATGATTAGAAGTTCATGCAGGACAACTCGTTGTATATGGAAAAGCTATCGATGTCAAAGCTCTACTTTGTCATACTCAAGAACGTTAAGGAGACCATGTGAAAGAACTTACTATCGATGACTCCCAAGGCTAAGAGACAATGGTTCAAGGAGATGGATGTGTCGGATTCTAATTATTGCTACTATACTAGTGGCGGTGGCAGCAAGTAGGTAATGTGGAAGTATCAACTCTATGGATGCCGATGTGTCATGCATGGTGCTTAATAATGTGAATTTCTACATCACATTATTTGAGCCTCGATTGTTTTGAGTGTGCGTTGTTAATTAATCACTCATGTTCTGAATCAAATTGTTCACCTCCATTACACATGCCTTTTTGTATATGCATGCTCAGGAGCTCAGTCGCATCTTTCTAACACCAAAGTATTTATGTGTATGTAACATTTATAGTATTTTTTACTTTTTATGTGTTTGTTGATATTTACAATTAGCTAATTTACCTTTTATGTGTACTTCACATATATAGTCAAAAATAAATAAATACGACCAAGTGTATGTCACATTTATAGCGAACTAATTTACTTTTGATGTCCATCTTTCTAAGTTATGTCCAGGACCTCAACAGAGTTATGTTGCATTCATTTTAGTCATATGATTCATAAAATTAAGCATGAATGTCGTTCTTAACATAAGATATTTAAGCATTTTTGTAGATTTTTTTCATAAAACTTTGGAGGCATATGTCTAGTAGACTCATTTGTGAAAAATAGGAAAGGTTCTCATCAATCGCGTGTACTACTTTTTATCCCCATCTTCTTTTCAGAATAGTTAACATTTTTATCTCACTGCATAGATTTGTTTCAAAATAAATGTCAAAATCTACTAAAAATGAAATAGCACAAAATATTATCAATAAAACCAATTCATTGATACCAACGAATCCATTTGTTGTCGATAAACATATATCTCATCACATACACAATGCTAGTTAAAAGGACGAAATCCTCTCCAACGAAATTAGTGCTACTGTATTCTCTCAGTAAAATAATTTGACTAACGCTAATAAACTTTATCAAGAACAACTATTACATGTATATGTTTGCATAACCATAAATATAGCCATGTATCGGTCATATCTCTATAGTAAATTACTTCCCGTTTGATCTAAAAATGGGTGAATTTAGAATTTTCCTACATATCCATCGCCGCATGAATAGACACCATGGTTTACACTGACCATTAATTCATACCTCAACACCTTTTCATTTACCAATAGAGAGAGTTTTTGCAATTGTGCTTCTTTCATTCTCTATAAATATCTCCTTATCTACCTCAATAGAAGTACCCCCAAACTATTATCATTCTACCTCCCACCTATTAACCACCACTATGGATCTAAATATCGTCCTCAAGGCAGTTCACCACAGGAATCATGGCTGATGAGGTAATTCCACAATTCGATTGTGGTTTCGTTCTTCTTTCTTGTTTCTTTCTTCTGACCTAGGTCAGGATCTAAGCAGATTTATGTGAAAACCTATTATTTGTAGGGTGGCCAATAATTGGATCAACTATAGAAATGAATGCAACAAATTTCGAGAGAGATTTTTGAGTTCATGTTGCGCTGCTTGCTAGTGAATGTCCTTGGGATGTTTTGAGGGCCCTCACATTTTTCTCCCAATGCCTTTTGCTATTTTGATACAATGTTGTGCATGGTTGGTTTCGAGCTTTTTCGTATCATTCCAATGAATCCGAGGACTCTGAGGCGACTATGGTTTCCCTAACACTGCCACCCCCTCTACCCTCTCCCTCTCATGTTGCCACCATAGGTGTTCATCAGACAAGCTTGTGTGCTTGGCGATGAAGGTTGTGGCAATGAAGGTTGTGCTTGGCGGATGTGCTAGACGGCTACCTTTGTTACACGATTGGCTAGGATTTGGTTTGTTGTGGTCTCGACCTGGATTTTCCCCCTTCCCCTCCAGATTAGAAAGTCAAGATCATATCCTCCTCAACTCATTCGCCCCCACACCTGCCTTTTCTATCTTACGGCCTTGGTCGGTTGATCAGTGCTAGCGGGGGTTGGGGTGTAAGCTCGAGTCTAGAGAAATCCTTGGTTGGTTCTCTCGACACTGCGACACGATTGTGTGTGTGCGTGTGTGTGTTAATTTTCTACCTAGTGGCACCATTGATGTCTCTCCTCTCCACTCTGTCCCGAAGCTCTAGCAAAATCCCAAAACTAGTCTCGGGTTGGACAATGATGGTGCCTTGTTTGTTGTGACCTCATTGGAAGTCCCGTGGACGTATGGTTCTTTGGGAGAGTGGCACTGGGGTTGTTGGGTGCTCCTTAGTCCCGAGTCCGAACAGCAATTTTTGTGGCGGTTGGCAATTACAGCTAGTTCTGACTCTTCTTGGATTGTTGTTCTTTGGTGGCCAGGAGTATGGTTGTGACCAACCGACTCCTCGCCTCTGGATCAAGGCGGAAGGGGATAGGGTTCCCCTACCATCGACACGAACATAATTTTCACCATAGATTTTGACCAATGCTTGCAAAATTTTTACCATGGCTAATGTGCACTCTATTTTGAAATGAATGGAGTAACAGTTCATATGTGGTTCAATTTATCATACAACATCAATTATGCTGCTCGGATTATAATTTGTTTAAGCACCAAGCTATTGCAACGAAATCTTGTTTGTTTACTAACCAGCCTTATGATTAGGATAAATGGATGAAGTACAGGAGATCTGTCGATAAGTTGGCAATATGGAACTTGAGAAAATTCTACACATGCTTGACATTTCTTCTTATTTTTCCGTTCTTTAGATTTCATAACCATCTACATTGATATTCTTACTTCATTAGATAAATCATCGGATTTCCAAACCATGTAATTTCAAATCCGTACTTAATATAATCTATTTATCATACATGATACAAGAAACAACTAGTGCATGTGTCACCCATAACTAACTTCTGATGATTTGACAAATGAAGCAAGGTCTGAAGTACTACTTCAGCATGTGCCTCATCCGGTGCTACAAATGTGTGAAATGTCTCAAGATTCCTTGGAAAGAGGAGTTTGAGATGATCCGAAAGAGCTTTGTCGACGACTCATTGTTGTACAACACGTACCCTAGTGCCCGACGCTCTGGCCAATATCCACAGGACATTTCGCATGGCAGCAGCAGCATCTGGGTCATGGATGAGACAAGCATCCCGCGGTCGCGCCTAGAGATGGAGCGGCTGGTGATCATGCAGGGTGGCCTGTCCAAGATGTACAACCAATACTTGCTGCAAAACAGGAAGCGAGCGTGGGTTGGCGTCAATGATTAGAAGTTCATGCAGGACAACTTGTTGTATATGGAAAAGCTATCGATGTCGAAGCTCTACTTTGTCATGCTCAAGAACGTTAAGGAGACCATGGGAAAGAACTTACTGTCGACGACTGCCAAGGCTAAGAGACAATGGTTCAAGGAGATGGATGTGTCGGATTCTGATTATTGCTACTATACTAGCTGAAGTGGCAGCAAGTAGGTAATGAGGAAATATCAACTCTATGGATGCCGATGTGTCATGCATGGTGCTTAATAATGTGAATTTCTACATCACATTATTTGATCCTCTCTTTTTTTGAGTGTGCGTTGTTAATTAATCACTCATGTTTTGAATCAAATTGTTCACCTTCATTACACATGCCTTTTTGTATATGCATGCTCAGGAGCTCAGTCGCATCTTTCGAACACCAAATTCTATATGTGTATGTAACATTTATAGTATTTTTTACTTTTTATGTGTTTGTTGATATTTACAATTAGCTAATTTACCTTTGATGTGTACATCAAATATATAGTCAAAAATAAATAAATATGACCAAGTGTATGTCACATTTATAGCGAACTAATTTACTTTTGATGTCCATCTTTCTAAGTTATGTCCGGGACCTCAACACAGTTATGTTGCATTCATTTTAGTCATATGATTCATAATATTAAGCATGAAAGTCTCTCTTAACATAAGATATTTAAGCATTTTTGTAGATTTTTTTTTCGTAAAACTTTGGAGGCATATGTCTTGTAGACACATTTGTGAAAAATAGGAAAGGTTCTCATCAATCACGTGTACTACTTTTTATCCACATCTTCTTTTCAGAATAGTTAACATTTTTATCTCACCGCATAGATTTGTTTCAAAATAAATGTCAAAATCTACTAAAAATGAAATAGCAAAAAATATTATCAATAAAATCAATTCATTGATACCAATGAATCCATTTGTTGTCGATAAACATATATCTCATCACATACATAATGCTAGTTAAAATGACGAAATCCTCTCCAATGAAATTAGTGCTACTATATTCTCTCAGTAAAAACAGTTTGACTGACGCTAACAAATTTTATCAAAAACCACTATAACATGTATATGTTTGCATAATCGTAAATATAGCCATGTATCGGTCATATCTCTATAGTCAATTACTTCCCGTTTGATCTAAAAATGGGTGAATTTATAATTTGCCTACATCTCCATCGCCGCATGAATAGACACCATGGTTTACATAAACCATTAATAGATACCTCCACACATTTTTATTTACCAATAGAGAGAGTGTTCGCAATTGTGCTTCTTATCTACCTCAACAGAAGTACCCCCAAACTATTATCATTCTACCTCCCACCTATTAACTACCACTATGGACCTAAATCTCGTCCTCAAGGAAGTTCACCCCAGGAATCATGGCTGATGAGGTAATTCCACAATTTGATTGTGGTTTCGTTCTTCTTTCTAGTTTCTTTCTTCTGACCTACCTCGGGATCTAAGCAGATTTATGTCAAAACCTATTCCTTCTAGGGTGACCAATAATAAGATCATATTTCTCTCTAAATAAAATGGATCAACTATAGAAATGAATGCAACAAATTTCTTGAGAGATTTTTGAGTTCAGGTTGCCCTGCTTGCTAGTGGATGTCCTTGGGATGTTTTGAGGGCCCTCACATTTTTCTCCCAGGGCTCTTGATATTTTGATACAACTTTGTCAAGGTTTGTTTAGAGCTTTTTCGTATCATTCCAATGAATCCAAGGAGTCTGAGGCGACTATTGTTTCCCCAACACTACCAACCCCTCTACCCTCTCCCTCTCATGTTGGCACCATAGGTGTTCATCGAACAAGCTTGTGTGCTTGGCGATGAAGGTTGTGGTGAGATTTTTGCCACTTCATTCCCTTGCAGACAACCCAGGACACCTAGCAGGCACCCTATCTGGCAAGGTAGCATGCGGCGGATGTGCTAGACGGCTACCTTTGTTACACGAGTGGCTAGGATTTGGTTTGTTCTGGTCTCGACCCGGATAGTCCCCCTTCCCCTCCAGATTAGAAGGTCAAGATCATATCCTCCTCAACTCATTCGCCCCCACACCTGCCTTTTCTATCTTACGGCCTTGGTCGGTTGATCAGTGCTAGCGGGGGTTGGGGTGTAAGCTCGAGTCTAGAGAAATCCTTGGTTGGTTCTCTCGACACTGCGACACGATTGTGTGTGTGCGTGTGTGTGTTAATTTTCTACCTAGTGGCACCAATTATGTCTCTCCTCTCTACTCTGTCCCAAAGCTCTAGCAAAATCCCAAAACCAGTCTCGGGTTGGACAATGATGGTGCCTTGTTTGTTGTGACCTCATTGGAACTCCCGTGGACGTATGGTTCTTTGGGAGAGTGGCACTGGGGTTGTTGGGTGCTCCTCAGTCCCGTGTCCGAACATCAATTTTTGTGGCGGTTGGTAGTTACAGCTAGTTCTAACTCTTTCTTGGATTGTTGTTCTTTGGTGGCCAGGTGTGTGGCTGTGACCAACCGACTCCTCGCCTCTGGATCAAGGCGGAAGGGGATAGGGTTCCCCTACCATCGGCACGAACATAATTTGCACCATAGATTTTGACCAATGCTTCCAAAAATTTTACCATGGCTAATGTGCACTCTATTTTGAAATGAATGGAGTAACAGTTCATATGTGGTTCAATTTATCATACTACATCCATTATGCTGCTCGGATTATAATTTGTTTAAGCACCCAGCTATTGCAACGAAATCTTGTTTGTTTACTAACCAGCCTTATGATTAGGATAAATGGATGAAGTACAGGAGATCTGTCGATAAGTTGGCAATATGGAACTTGAGAAAATTCTACACATGCTTGACATTTCTTCTTATTTTTCCGTTCCTTAGATTTCATAACCATCTACATTGATATTCTTACTTCATTAGATAACTCATCTGATTTCCAAACCATGTAAATTCAAATCCGTACTTAATATAATCTATTTATCATACATGATACAAGAATCAACTAGTGCATGTGTCACCCTTAACTAACTTCTGATGATTTGACAAATGAAGCAAGGTCTGAAGTACTACTTCAGCATGTGCCTCATCCGGTGCTACAAATGTGTGAAATGTCTCAAGATTCCTTGGAAAGAGGAGTTTGAGATGATCCGAAAGAGCTTTGTCGACGACTCATTGTTGTACGACACGTACCCTAGTGCCCGACGCTCTGGCCAATATCCACAGGACATTTCGCATGGCAGCAGCCGCATCTGGGTCATGGATGAGACAAGCATCCCGCGGTCGCGCCTAGAGATGGAGCTGCTGGTGATCATGCAGGGTGGCCTGTCCAATATGTACAACCAATACGTGCTGCAAAATAGGAAGCGAGCGTGGGTTGGTGGCAATGATTAGAAGTTCATGCAGGACAACTTGTTGTATATGGAAAAGCTATCGATGTCGAAGCTCTACTTTGTCATGCTCAAGAAAGTTAAGGAGACCATGTGAAAGAACTTACTGTCGATGACTGCCAAGGATAAGAGACAATGGTTCAAGGAGATGGATGTGTCAGATTCTGATTATTGCTACTATACTAGTGGCAGTGGCAGCAAGTAGGTAATGTGGAAGTATCAACTCTATGGATGCCGATGTGTCATGCATGGTGCTTAATAATGTGAATTTCTACATCACAATATTTGATCCTCGCTTGTTTTGAGTGTGCGTTGTTAATTAATCACTCATGTTTTGAATCAAATTGTTCACCTTCATTACACATGCCTTTTTGTATATGCATGCTCAGGAGCTCAGTCGCATCTTTCGAACACCAAATTCTATATGTGTATGTAACATTTATAGTATTTTTTTACTTTTTATGTGTTTGATATTTACAATTAGCTAATTTACCTTTGATGTGTACATCAAATATATAGTCAAAAATAAATAAATAAGACCAAGTGTATGTCACATTTATAGCGAACTAATTTACTTTTGATGTCCATCTTTCTAAGTTATGTCCGGGACCTCAACACAGTTATGTTGCATTCATTTTAGTCATATGATTCATAATATTAAGCATGAAAGTCGTTCTTAACATAAGATATTTAAGCATTTTTGTAGATTTTTTTTCATAAAACTTTGGAGGCATATGTCTTTTAGACTCATTTGTGAAAAATAGGAAAGGTTCTCATCAATCACGTGTACTACTTTTTATCCACATCTTCTTTTCTGAATAGTTAACATTTTTATCTCACCGCATAGATTTGTTTCAAAATAAATGTCAAAATCTACTAAAAATGAAATAGCACAAAATATTATAAATAAAATCAATTCATTGATACCAATGAATCCATTTGTTGTCGATAAACATATATCTCATCACATACATAATGCTAGTTAAAATGACGAAATCCACTCCAATGAAATTAGTGCTACTATATTCTCTCAGTAAAAACAGTTTGACTGACGCTAACAAATTTTATCAAAAACAACTATTACATGTATATGTTTGCATAACCGTAAATATACCATGTATCGGTCATATCTCTATAGTCAATTACTTCCAGTTTGATCTAAAAATGGGTGAATTTATAATTTGCCTACATCTCCATCGCCGCATGAATAGACACCATGGTTTACATTAACCATTAATAGATACCTCCACACCTTTTTATTTACCAATAGAGAGAGTGTTCGCAATTGTGCTTCTTATCTACGTCAACAGAAGTACCCCCAAACTATTATCATTCTACCTCCCACCTTTTAACCACCACTATGGACCTAAATCTCGTCCTCAAGGAAGTTCACCCCAGGAATCATGGCTGATGAGGTAATTCCACAATTCGATTGTGGTTTCGTTCTTCTTTCTGGTTTCTTTCTTCTGACCTAGCTCGGGATCTAAGCAGATTTATATCAAAACCTATTCTTTCTAGGGTGACCAATAATAAGATCATATTTCTCCCTAAAGAAAATGGATCAACTATAGAAATGAATGCAACAAATTTCTTGAGAGATTTTTGAGTTCAAGTTGTCCTGCTTGCTAGTGGATGTCCTTGGGATGTTTTGAGGGCCCTCACATTTTTTCCCAGGGCCTCTTGATATTTTGATACAACTTTGTGCATGGTTCGTTTAGAGCTTTTTCGTATCATTCCAATGAATCCAGGGAGTCTGAGGCGACTATTGTTTCCCCAACACTGCCAACCCCTCTACCCTCTCCCTCTCATGTTGCCACCATAGGTGTTCGTCGGGCAAGCTTGTGTGCTTGGCGATGAAGGTTGTGGTGAGATTTTTGCCGCTTCATTCCCTTGCAGACAACCCAGGACACCTAGAAGGCACCCTATCTGGCAAGGTAGCATGCGGCGGATGTGCTAGATGGCTACCTATGTTACACGAGTGGCTAGGATTTCGTTGGTTGTGGTCTCGACACGGATTTCCCCCCTTCCCCTCCAGATTAGAAAGTCAAGATCATATCCTCCTCAATTCATTCGCCCCCACACCTTCCTTTTCTATCTTTCGGCCTTGGTCGGTTGATCAGGTGCTAGCTGGGGTTGGGGTGTAAGCTCGAGTCTAGAGAAATCCTTGGTTGGTTCTCTGGACACTGCGACACGATTGTGTGTGTGTATGTGTGTTAATTTTCTACCTAGAGGCACCATTGATGTCTCTCCTCTCCACTCTGGCCCGGAGCTCTAGCAAAATCCCAAAACCAGTCTCGGGTTGGGCAGCGATGGTACCTTCTTTGTTGTGACCTCATTGGACCACCCGTGGATGTATCGTTCTTTGGGAGAGTGGCGCTGGGGTTGTTGGGTGCTCCTCAGTTCTGAGTCCGAACATAAATTTTTGTGGAGGTTGGCAGTTACAGCTAGTAATGACTCTTCTTGGATTGTTGTTCTTTGGTGGCCAGGTGTGTGGCTATGACCCGCCGACTCCTCGTCTCTGGACCAAGGTGGAAGGGGATAGGGTTCCCCTACCATCAACACGAACATAATTAGCACCATAGATTTTGACCAATGCTTGCAAAATTTTACCATGGCTAATGTGCACCATATTTTGAAATGAATGGAGTAACAGTTCTTATGTGGTTTAATTTATCATTCTACATCAAGTATGCTGCTCGGATTATAATTCGTTTAAACACCAAGCTATTGCAAGGAAATCTTGTTTATTTACTAACCAGCCTTATGATTAGGATAAATGGATGAAGTACAGGAGGTCTGTCGACAAGTTGGCAATATGGAACTTGAGAAAATTCTACACATGCTTGCCATTTCTTCTTATTTTTCCATTCTTTAGATTTCATAACCATCTACATTGATATTCTTACTTCATTAGATAACTCATCGGATTTCCAAACCATGTAAATTAAAATACGTACTTAATATAATCTGCTTATGATACATGATACAAGAAACAACTAGTGCATGTGTCACCCTTAACTAATTTCTGATGATTTGATAGATGAAGCAAGGTTTGAAGTACTACTTCAGCATGTGCCTCATCCGGTGCTACAAATGTGTGAAATGTCTAAAGATTCCAGGGAAAGAAGAGTTTGAGATGATCCGGAAGCGCTTTGTCGAGGACTCATTGTTGTACGACACGTACCCTAGTGCGCGACGCTCTAGCCAATATCGAGAGGAAATTTTGCATGGCAGCAGCCGCATCTGGGTCATGGATGAGACAAGCATCCCGTCGTCGCGCCTAGAGATTGAGCGGCTGGTGATCATCCAGGGTGGCCTATCCAAGATGTACAACCAATACTTGCTACAAAACGGGAAGCGAGTGTGGGTTGGCGGCAATGGTTAGAAGTTCATGCAGGACAACTCGCTGCATATGGAAAAGCTATCGATGTCGAAGCTCTACTTTGTCATGCTCAAGAATGTTAAGGAGACCATGTGAAAGAACTTATTGTCGACGACTCCAAGGCTAGGATACAATGGTTCAATGATATGGATGTGTCGAATTCGGATTATTGCTACTATACTAGTGGCAGTGGCAGCAAGTAGGTAATGTGGAAGTATCAACTCTATGGATGCCGATGTGTCATGCATGGTGCTTAATAATGTGAATTTCCGCATCATATTATTTGATCCTTGATTGTTTTGACTGTGCATTGTTAATTAATCACTCATGTTTTGAATCAGATTGTTCACCTTCATTACAGATGCCTTTTTGTATATGCATGCTCAGGAGCTCAATCACATCTTTCAAACACCAAAGTCTTTATGTGTATGTAACATTTATAGTATTTTTTACTTTTTATGTGTTTGTTGATAATTACAATTAGCTAATTTACCTTTTATGTGTACATGACATATGTAGTCAAAAATAAATAAATATGACCAAGTGTATGTCACATTTATAGCGAACTAATTTACTTTTGATGTCCACCTTTCTAAGTTATGTCCGGGACCTCAACAGAGTTATGTTGCATTCATTTTAGTCATATGATTCATAATACTAACCATGAATGTCGTTCTTAACATAAGATATTTAAGCATTTTTTTGTAGATTTTTTCATAAAACTTTGGAGGCATATGTCTAGTAGACTCATTTGTGAAAAATAGGAAAGGTTCTCATCAATCGCGTGTACTACTTTTTATCCCCATCTTCTTTTCAGAATAGTTAACATTTTTATCTCACCGCATAGATTTGTTTCAAAATAAATGTCAAAACCTACTAAAAATGAAATAGCACAAAATATTATCAATACAACCAATTCATTGATACCAACGAATCCATTTGTTGTCGATAAACATATATCTCATCACATACATATTGCTAGTTAAAAGGACGAAATCCTCTCCAGTGAAATTAGTGCTACTGTATTCTCTTAGTAAAAACAATTTGACTGATGCTAATAAATTTTATGAAAAACAACTATTACATGTATATGTTTGCATTACTGTAAATATAGCCATGTATCGGTCATATCTCTATAGTTAATTACTTACCGTTTGATCTAAAAGGGTGAATTTAGAATTTGCCTACATGTCCAGAGCCGCATGAATAGACACCATTGTTTACATTGACCATTAATTGATACCTCCACACCTTTTTATTTACCAATAGAGAGAGTGTTTGTAATTGTGCTTCTTTCATTCTCTATAAATATCTCCTTATCTACCTCAACAGAAGTACCCCCAAACTATTATCATTCTACCTCCCACCTTTTAACCACCACTATGGACCTAAATCTCGTCCTCAAGGAAGTTCACCCCAGGAATCATGGCTGATGAGGTAATTCCACAATTCGATTGTGGTTTCGTTCTTCTTTCTAGTTTCTTTCTTCTGACCTAGCTCGGGATCTAAGCAGATTTATGTCAAAACCTATTCTTTCTAGGGTGACCAAGAATAAGATCATATTTCTCCCTAAAGAAAATGGATCAACTATAGAAATCAATGCAACAAATTTCTTGAGAGATTTTTGAGTTCAGGTTGCCCTGCTTGCTAGTGGATGTCCTTGGCATGTTTTAAGGGCCCTCACATTTTTCTCCCAAGGCCTCTTGATATTTTGATACAACTTTGTGCATGGATGGTTTCGAGATTTTTCGTATCATTCCAATGAATCCAGGGACTCTGAGGCGACTATGGTTTCCCCAACACTGCCACCTTCTCTACCCTCTCCCTCTCATGTTGCCACGATAGGTGTTCATTGGGCAAGCTTGCGTGCTTGGCGATCAAATTCGTGGTGAGATGTTTGCCGCTTCATTCCCTTGCAGACAACCCAGGACATCTAGGAGGCACCCTAGCTGGCAAGGTAGCGTGTATCGGATGTGCTAGACGGCTACCTTTGTTACACGAGTGGCTAGGATTTGGTTGGTTGTGGTCTCAACCCAGATTTCGCCCCCTTCCCCTCCGAATTAGAAGGTCAAGATCATATCCTCGTCAACTCATTCGCCCCCACACTTGCCTTGTCTATCTTGCGGCCTTGGTCGGTTGATTATGTGCTAGTGGGAGTTGGGGTGTAAGCTCGAGTCTAGAGAAATCCTTGGTTGGTTCTCTGGACACTGCGACACGATTGTGTGTTACTACTGCAGGATGCTGCTAACGCAACACTAAGATTAGAGACCCTTCGAGAAACTGTGTGCGAAGCTATAATCGCAAACGGTGGCGTATGAAAACCATAAAAATGTATAAAACGTTTGCGATGACGGATGCATCAAACACAGTTCGGATTTTAGTTGCATGTGGGATGAAGGGCATACGGTTCAGTTCAATTAACTGTTTGCGATGAGGATGAACAAAAGAAACGGGCAGCCAGATGAAGGCGTGTGCGATACACAACATACGGTTCACTGGGATGAACTGTTTGTGATTAGGCAACACAAAAGAAACGGGCAGCCAAATGAAGGTGTGTGCGATATACATCATACGTTCACTGGGATCAACTATTTGTGATTTGGCAACACAAAAGAAAAGGTCAGCTAGATCAAGGTGTGTGCGATATACGCATGCGGTTCACTCGGCCATTGTCGTCAGTGTGTGACCTCTGTGGCAACCGTTTGCTCCCCAGGCGCCTCTTCGTGTACCGTGGCAACTGTCCACCGACTCTTTGCCTTTCCCTCTCGATTTGGAATTGCTGTCGCACGCTCTTCCTCCCTCCTCCATTCGCCTTCACCCTTCCTTCTGACATTGTTCGATCATCTTCTCCATGGAGGGAATAGGCCGGAAACGAACCCGTTATTCTTGCCCCGATCTGAATGATGACTGATCCCCAAGTGCAGGGAATCATCGTAGCAATTTCCAATGGTGGAAGTGATAAGTATGGAGTGCCGAACCCACAAGGAGCTAAAGGTAAGATCAATATTCTCTCAAGTCCTATCTGCCACTGATACGACTCTACATACACCGAACGTTTGCTCCCAACAAGAAACGAGAAATAAAACTACATTGTGGGTATGAAGTGGATAACTTTGCATGATATAGGAGAGCTAAAATATAAAAGTAGGTGTTGTTATCATAAAGCTAGAATATATTACTAAATATTATAAATAGCGAGTGTGGAATAATGGTGGATCGGTGTCGGAATTGTCCTAGGTTAATTTTCGGAGGTTTTTGTATTTATAGGAGAAGTTGGCGTTGATTTCATGTCAGGGGGACCCTCGGGGAGTTTACGAGGCAGGGGGCGCGCCCCAGGGGGGTGGGCGCGCCCCCCACCCTCGTGGGGCCACCGTGACTCCCCTCCGGTAGATTTTTGTTCCAGTATTTTTCATATTTTCTAGAAAAAATCTCCGTTGATTTTCATCGCATTCCGAGAATTTTTATTTCTGAACAAAAAAACACCACGGTAGTTCTGCTGAAAACAGCGTCAGTCCGGGTTAGTTCTAATCAAATCATACCAAAATCATGTAAAAGTATTGTAAACATGGCATGAATACTTCATAAATTATAGATACGTTGGAGACGTATCAATGACGCGGTGCAGGAACTCATTGATCGGTGCGCCGTCATCACCTCGGCTAGCATGGCAGGTTCGTTCAAGACCATTTTCGACTCAACTAATAACATCATTACAAGCAACCCAAGGGTCCAGGAGCGGTTTGATCTCCCCTATCTTGTTCGCCGTGACCCTGCTGACGAGCGTGGGGACGATGGAAGCCTCGCCTTGTGCAAGTTCATGCCACTTGATAATGATATGTGTGATGTTAAGATGCCATCGCTTGAGGGCAAGGCTTGGGCAGGCGCAAATGAAGATTGAGTTGTTTATATTGGGTACAACTGCGAGTGGGAACTTGTGAATGTGCACACTCGTCACCAGATTCAACTTCTGAAAATATCACACTGCCCAGAGGTTGAGCACACAGATGATCTACGTGAGTACAAATACGATCATGGTAACTGTCGTCTATGTAAGATAGCAATTTGTCGAGTTCCCGACCACTCATGGGATTACATGAACTATGAAGTTGTTGCTATCTTCGACAAGCTTGTTGCCTTTCTTACTTTCACGCCTCGATGGATATTGCTCAAAAATCAATTTATGTACACGGATGAGTACTGTGATGCAAATCAATAACAGGGTCTTGTGTTTGCTACCACCACTCGTGGCACTATTTTTGCATCGAATCATCATTCTTTCGGTACGTTTGTCTTCCACCGTAATTATAATTGTTTCACCCACATGCATCCGGGTTAGCTAGTTTCCCTTTACTAATTAGTTAACCTTCTTGTGTTTCCAAGGTCCTGTGAACATTCTGCTACCTATACTTGAAAAATTTTATAACCAAGGGGGAGATGACGATGCAGATGATCACGAGCATGAGGACGAGTGATACGTCTCCAACATATCTATAATTTTTGATTGTTCCATGCTATTATATTATCCATCTAGGATGTTTTATATGCATTTATATGCTATTTTATATGATTTTTAGGACTAATATATTAACCTAGAGCCTAGTGCCAGTTTCTGTTTTTTTCCTTGTTTTTGAGTTTTACAGAAAAGAATACCAAATAGAGTCCAATTGACGTGCCAATTTTTGACAATTTTTTATGGACCAAAAGAAGACCCCAGAGTAAAAGAGTTGGGCTAGAAGAGTCCCGGGCTGTCCACGAGGGTGGGGGGCACGCCCACCCCCCGGGCGCCTGGGCGTACCTTGTGGACGACGCGGGCACCTTCTTGACGTGAGACATACGCCAAAAATTCCTATCAATACATAAACCTCCAGAAAATAACCTAGATCGAGAGTTCCGCCGCTAGAAGCCTCCGTAGCCACCGAAAACCAATCTAGACCCGTTCCGGCACCATGCCGGAGGGGGGAATCCCTCTTCGGTGGCCATCTTCATCATCCCGGCACTCTCCATGATGAGGATGGAGTAGTTCACCCTCGGGGTTGAGGGTATGTACCAGTAGCTATGTGTTTGATCTCTCTCTCTCTCTCGTGTTCTTGATTCGAAATGATCTTGATGTATCACGAGCTTTGCTATTATAGTTGGATCTTATGATGTTTCTCCTTCTCTACTCTCTTGTAATGGACTGAGTTTTCCCTTTGAAGTTATCTTATCGGATTGAGTCTTTAAGGATTTGAGAACACTTGATGTATGTCTTGCATGTGCTTATCTGTGGTGACGTTGGGATATCACGTGATCCACATGATGTATGTTTTGGTTATCAACTTGCGAGTTCCGTGACCTCGTGAACTTATGCATAGGGGTTGGCACACATTTTCATCTTGACTCTCCGGTAGAAACTTTGGGGCACACCTTGAAGTTCTTTGTGTTGGTTGAATAGATGAATCTGAGATTGTGTGATGCATATCGTATAATCATACCCACGGATACTTGAGGTGACATTGCAGTATCTAGGTGACATTAGGGTTTTGGTTGATTTGTGTCTTAAGGTGTTATTCTAGTACGAACTCTAGGATAGACTGAACGGAAAGAATAGCTTCGTGTTATTTTACTACAGACTCTTGAATAGATCGATCAGAAAGGATAACTTTGAGGTGGTTTCGTACTGTACAATAATCTCTTCATTTGTTCACCGGTATAAGTGACTTTGGAGTGACTCTTTGTTGCATGTTGAGGGATAATTATATGATCCAATTATGTTATTATTGTTGAGAGAACTTGCACTAGTGAAAGTATGAACCCTAGGCCATGTTTCCTAGCATTGCAATACCGTTTACACTCACTTTTACCACTTGTTACCTTGTTGTTTTCATATTTTCAGATTACAAAATCCTATATCTACCATCCATATTGCACTTGTATCACCATCTCTTCGCCGAACTAGTGCACCTATACAATTTACCATTGTATTGGGTGTGTTGGGAACACAAGAGACTCTTTGTTATTTGGTTGCAGGGTTGTTTGAGATAGACCATCTTCATCCTACGCCTCCCACGGATTGATAAACCTTAGGTCATCCACTTGAGAGAAATTTGCTACTGTCCTACAAACCTCTGCACTTGGAGGCCCAACAAATGTCTACAAGAAGAAGGTTGTGTAGTAGACATCAAGCTCTTTTCTACCGCCGTTGCTGGGGAGGTTAGTGCTTGAAGGTATCTCTTTAGATCTTGCAATCGAATCTTTTTGTTGCTTGTTTTATCACTAGTTTAGTCTATAAAATAAAATTACAAAAAATGGAATTAAGGGTACCTCATATTTTTCATCTTTTTAATGTCTTTCATGAAAATAAGGATTCCGATAATTGTGCCAAAGTGTTAGAAGAAGAATGTATTAAAATGTTTGGCACTAAATCTTCGGATGATGAGCATGATTGCAATGTTGTTAGTATGAATTCTTTGAATATCCATGATGCTAATGATATGAAAAGCCACAAGCTTGGGGATGTTATGTTTGATGAAGATGATATTTTTTGTCCCCCAAGTTTTGATGAGCAAATTTATTTTGATGATAGGATGCCTCCTATTTATGATGATTATATTGATGAAAGTGGGTTTGTAAGAGTGTCAACTTTAGGAAGTAATGATCCCACTATTTTGGAGGGTGTTGAATCTTATTGTGATAATTATGAAAGTGGGTTTGGAGAGGTCATGACTTTAGTTAATGTTAATCCCACTATTTCGGAAGAGTGTCAACTTTGCATACATGTGGATCGTGTTAAGAATGTGTTTTGTGATAGGTATATTGTTGAATTTTCTTATGATCCTACATGTAATTATTATTAAGGAGGAACATATGCTTGTAGGAATTGCAATAATATCAAGTTTCCTCTCTATGTGTTGAAAATTTTGAAGATTTGGTTGTTTTACCTTCCTATGCAAGTTGATTCTTGTTCCCACAAGTTTTTTGCTCACAAAATCCCTATGCATAGGAAGTGGGTTAGAATTAAATGTGCTAGTAATATGATTCATGATGCTCTCTTTATGTTTCAATTCTTATCTTTTATGTGAGCATCATTGAAATCATCATGCCTAGCTAGGGGCGTTAAACGATAGCGCTTGTTGGGAGGCAACCCAATTTTATTCTTGTTCTTTGCTTTTGCTCATGTTTAGTAATAAATAATTCATCTAGCTTCTATTTAGATGTGGTTTTATGTTTTAATTAGTGCTTGTGCCAAGCAGAACTTTTGGGAAGACTTGGATGAAGTCTTTGCGATCTTGCTGTAAAAAACAGAAACTTTTGCGCTCACGAGATTAGCTGCCATTTTTACTGGAAAGTGCGATTAGGTTGATTCTTTTTGCAGATGATTAATAGATAAATTCCTCAGGTCCACCAATTTATTTCAGAACTTTTTGAGTTACATAAGCATTCGAAACCTCCTGATTCCTACAGACTGTTCTATTTTTGACAAATTCTGTTTTCATTGTGTTGTTTGCTTATTTTGATGAATCTATGATTAGTATCCGAGGGTATGAACCATAGAGAAGTTGGAATACAGTAGATATTACACCAATATGAATTTCTAAGTAGTTCACAACAGTACCAAAAGTGGTGATTTATTTTCTTATACTAACGGAGCTTACGAGTTTTCTGTCGAGTTTTGTGTTGTGTGGTTTTCAAGTTTTGGGTAAAGATTCGATGGACTATGGAATAAGGAGTGGCAAGAGCCTAATCTTGGGGATGACCAAGGCACGCCTAGGAAACAATCAAGGACAAGAAAGAGCCTAAGCTTGGGGATCCCCCGGATGGCATCCCCTCTTTCGTCTTCGTTCATCGGTAACTTTACTTGGAGCTATATTTTCATTCACCACATGATATGTGTTTTGCTTGGAGCGTCATTTTATTTTCTTTTGTTTTTCTTGCTGTTTGAATTAAATACCAAGATCTAAAATTCTTAAATTTTAGTGAGTCTTCACATAGTTGCATAATTATTCGACTACTCATTGATCTTCACTTATATCTTTCAGAGTAGTTTGTCATTTTCTCTAGTGCTTCACTTATATATTTTTAGAGCACGGCGGTGGTTTTATTTTGAAGAAATAGATGAAATATCGTGCTTCACTTATATTATTTTGAGAGTCTTTTAGAACATCATGGTAGTTTTCTTTGGATATGAAACTAGTCCTAATATGATGGGCATCCTAGAGGGATATAATAAAAACTTTCATATAAAGTGCATTGAATACTAAGAGAAGTTTGATACTTGATGATTGTTTTGAGATATGGATATTGTGATATTAAAGTTGTGCTAGTTGAGTAGTTGTGAATTTGAGAAATAGTTGTGTTGAGGTTTGCAAGTCCCGTAGCATGCACATATGGTAACCGTTGTGTGACCAATTTGAAACATGAGGTGTTCTTTAATTGTCTTCCTTATGAGTGGCGGTCGGGGACGAGCGATGGTCTTTTCCTACCAATCTACCCCCCTAGGAGCATGCACGTAATGCTTGGTTTTTTATGACTTGTAGATTTTTGCAATAATTATGTGAGTTCTTTATGACTAATGTTGAGTCCATGGATTATACGCACTCTCACCCTTCCATCATTGCTAGCCTCTTCGGTACCATGCATTGCCCTTTCTCACCTCGAGAGTTGGTGCAAACTTCTCCGGTGCATCCAAACCCCGTGATATGATACGCTCTATCACACATAAACCTCCTTATATCTTCCTCAAAACAGCCACCATACCTACCTATTATGGCATTTCCATCGCCATTCAGAGATATATTGCCATGCAAGTTTCCACCGTTCCATTTATTATGACACGCTTCATCATTTTCATATTGATTTGCATAATCATGTAGTTGACATCATATTTGTGGCAAAGCCACCATTCATAATTCTTTCATACATGTCACTCATTAGTCATTGCACATCCCGGTACACCGCCGGAGGCATTCATATAGAGTCATATTTTGTTCTAGTATCGAGTTGTAATCATTGAGTTGTAAATAAATAGAAGTGTGATGATCATCATCAATAGAGCATTGTCCCAATAAAAAAGAAGAGAAAGGCCAAATAATAAAAAAAGGAGGCCCAAAAAAAAGAAAAAAGAAGAAAAAAGAAGAAAAAAAGAAAAAAGGGGGCAATGCTACTATCCTTTTTTCCACACTTGTGCTTCAAAGTAGCACCATGATATTCATGATAGAGAGTCTCTTATTTTGCCACTTTCATATACTAGTGGGAATTTTTCATTATAGAACTTGGCTTGTATATTCCAACAATGGGCTTCCTAAAATGCCCTAGGTCTTTGTGAGCAAGCAAGTTGGATGCACACCCACTTAGTTTCTTTTGTTGAGCTTTCATACATTTATAGCTCTAGTGCATCCGTTGCGTGGCAATCCCTACTCCTCGCATTGACATCAATTGGTGGCCATCTCCATAGCCCGTTGATTAGCCATGTCAATGTGAGACTTTCTCCCTTTTTTTCTTCTCCACACAACCTCCATCATTATATTCTATTCCACCCATAGTGTTATGTCCATGGCTCACGCTCATGTATTGCGTGAAAGTTGAAAAAAGTTTGAGATTACTAAAGTATGAAACAATTGCTTGGCTTGCCATCGGGGTTGCGCATGATGAGAGTATTATTGTGTGACGAAAATGGAGCATGACCAAACTATTTGATTTTGTAAGGATGAACTTTCTTTGGCCATGTTATTTTGAGAAGACATAATTGCTTAGTTAGTATGCTTGAAGTATTATTGTTTTTATGGCAATACTAAACTTTTGTATTCAATCTTATGGATCTGAATATTCTTGCCACAATAAAGAAGATTACATTGATAAATATGTTAGGTAGCATTCCACATCAAAAATTCTGTTTTTATCATTTACCTACCCGAGGATGAGTAGGAATTAAGCTTGGGGATGCTTGATACGTCTCCAACGTATCTATAATTTTTTATTGTTCCATGCTATTATATTATCCATCTAGGATGTTTTATATGCATTTATATGCTATTTTATATGATTTTTGGGACTAATATATTAACTTAGATCCCAGTGCCAGCTTCTGTTTTTCCTTGTTTTTGAGTTTTACAGAAAAGGAATACCAAACGTAGTGCAATTGACGTGCCAATTTTTGACATTTTTTTATGGACCAAAAGAAGACCCCAGAGTAAAAGAGTTGGGCCAGAAGAGTCCCGGGCCGTCCATGAGGGTGGGCGCGCGCTCACCCCCCGGGCACGTGGGCCTACCTCGTGGATGACTCGGGCACCTTCTTGATGTGAGACCTATGCCAAAAAAATCCTATAAATACAGAAACCTCCAAAAAATAACCTAGATTAGGAGTTCTGCCGCCAAAAGCCTCCGTAGCCACCGAAAACCAATCTAGACCCGTTCTAGCACCCTACCGAAGGGGGTAATCCCTCTCCGGTGGCCATCTTCATCATCCAGGCGCTCTCCATGATGAGGAGGGAGTAGTTCACCCTCGGGGCTGAGGGTATGTACCGGTAGCTATGTGTTTCATATCTCTCTCTCTCATGTTCTTGATTCAAAATGATCTTGATGTATCGCGAGCTTTGCTATTATAGTTGGATCTTATGATGTTTCTCCCCCACTACTCTCTTGTAATGGATTGAGTTTTCCCTTTGAAGTTATCTTATCGGATTGAGTCTTTAAGGATTTGAGAACACTTGATGTATGTCTTGCATGTGATTATCTGTGGTGACATTGGGATATCACGTGATCCACTTGATGTATGTCTTGGTGATCAACTTGCGAGTTCTGTGACCTCGTGAACTTATGCATAGGGGTTGACACACGTTTTCGTCTTGACTCTCCGGTAGAAACTTTGGGGCAATCTTTGAAGCTCTTTGTGTTGGTTGAATAGATGAATCTGAGATTGTGTGATGCATATCGTATAATCATACCCACGGATACTTGAGGTGACATTGGAGTATCTAGGTGACATTAGGGTTTTCATTGATTTGTGTCTTAAGGTGTAATTCTAGTACGAACTCTAGGATAGATTGAACGGAAATAATAGCTTCGTGTTATGTTACTACGGAGTCTTGAATAGATCGATTAGAAAGGATAACTTTGAGCTGGTTTCCTACCCTACAATAATCTCTTCGTTTGGTCTCCGCTATTAGTGACTTTGGAGTGACTCTTTGTTGCATGTTGAGGGATAGTTATATGATCCAATTATGTTATTATTGTTGAGAGAACTTGCACTACTGAAAGTATGAACCCTAGGCCTTGTTTCCTAGCATTGCAATACCGTTTACACTCACTTTTACCACTTGTTACCTTGCTGTTTTTATATTTTCAGATTACAAAAACCTATATCTACCATCCATATTGCACTTGTATCACCATCTCTTCGCCGAACTAGTGCACCTATACAATTTACCATTGTATTGGGTGTGTTGGGGGCACAAGAGACTCTTTGTTATTTGGTTGCAGGGTTGTTTCAGAGAGACCATCTTCATCCTATGCCTCCCACAGATTCATAAACCATAGGTCATCCACTTGAGAGAAATTTGCTATTGTCCTACAAACCTCTGCACTTGGAGTCCCAACAAACGTCTACAAGAAGAAGGTTGTGTAGTAGACATCAAGCTCTTTTCTGGCGCCATTGCTGGGGAGGTTAGTGCTTGAAGGTGTATCTTTAGATCTTGCAATCGAATCTTTTTGTGGCTTGTTTTATCACTAGTTTAGTCTATAAAAGAAAACTACAAAAAAATTCAATTAAGGGTATCTCATATGCTTCATCTTTTTAATGTCTTTCATGAAAATAAGGATTCTGATAATTGTGCCAAAATGTTAGAAGAAGAATGTATTAAAATGTTTGGCACTAAATCTTTGAATGATGAGCATGATTGCAATGTTGTTAGTATGAATTCTTTGAATATCCATGATGCTAATGATATGAAAAGCCACAAGCTTGGGGATGTTATGTTTGATGAAGATGATATTTTTTGTCCCCCAAGTTTTGATGAGAAAATTTATTTTGATGATAGGATGCCTCCTATTTATGATGATTATATTGATGAAAGTGCGTTTGTAAGAGTGTCAACTATAGGAAGTAATGATCCCACTATTTTGGAGGGTGTTGACTTTTATTGTGATAATTATGAAAGTGGGTTTGGAGAGGTCACGACTTTAGTTAATGTTAATCCCACTATTTCGGAAGAGTGTCAACTTTGCATACATGTGGATCATGTTAAGAATATGTTTTGTGATAGCTATATTGTTGAATTTGCTTATGATCCTACATGTAATTATTATGAGGGAGGAACATATGTTGTAGGAATTGCAATAATATCAAGTTTCCTCTCTATGTGTTGAAAATTTTGAAGATTAGCTTGTTTTACCTTCCTATGCAAGTTGATTCTTGTTCCCACAAGTTGTTTTCTCACTAAATTCCTATGCATAGGAAGTGGGTTAGAATTAAATGTGCTATTAATATGCTTCATGATGCTCTCTTTATGTTTCAATTCTTATCTTTTATGTGAGCATCATTGAAATCATCATGCCTAGCTAGGGGCGTTAAACGGTAGCACTTGTTGGGAGGCAACCCAATTTTATTCTTGTTTTTGCTTTTTTCTCCTGTTTAGTAATAAATAATTCATCTAGACTCTGTTTAGATGTGGTTTTATGTTTTAATTAGTGTTTGTGCCAAGCAGAACCTTTGGGAAGACTTGGGTGAAGTCTTTGCGATCTTGCTGTAAAAAACAGAAACTTTTGCGCTCATGAGATTAGCTGCCATTTTTTACTGGACAGTGCGACTAGGTTGATTCTTTTTGCAGAAGATTAATAGGTAAATTCCTCAGGTCCACCAATTTAGTTCAGAATTTGTTTAGTTATAGAATTATTTGAAACCTCCAGATTTCTACAGACTGTTCTCTTTTTGACAGATTCTGTTTTCATTGTGTTGTTTGCTTATTTTGACGAATCTATGATTAGTATCAGAGGGTATGAACCATAGAGAAGTTGGAATATAGTAGATATTACACCAATATGAATTTAGAATGAGTTCACAACAGTACCAAAAGTGGTGATTTATTTTCTTATACTAACGGAGCTTACGAGTTTTGTGTTGTGAAGTTTTCATGTTTTGGGTAAATTTCCGATGGACTATGGAATAAGGAGTGGCAAGAGCTTAAGTGCTGGGGTTTCTGATCCACGGACACCTATGGGACCGGCGGACCGGGTCCCTTTCGGTTCGGCGGGGGGCGGAGGTTGCGCAAAGAGCAGATCGAGGCGAAACACGCGAGCGGTTGGTCGTGCAAAGGGCGGATCGAGGCGGAGCACGCGAGCGATTTACCCAGGTTCGGGCCGCACGGATGCGTAAAACCCTACTCCTGCTTTGTGGTTTGGTATTGATTTCTAGCTCGGGGGTGCGGAGTGCTACAGTACACACCAGCAGCTAGCAAGACCGAGCGTGAGTGTTCGAAGTGGCTCCCTTTTCCTCCCTGTTGCACTCGGGCCTCCTTTTATATGCAAGGGGTTACCGACATAGGGCAATGGGGGCCAAGGGCAAGAATGGAAAGGTGCTGTAGCAGGCACAACTACCTGCTACAGTGTATCATAGTAGGCACAGCTACTTGCTACAGTGTTATCATACCTAACCCTGATGGCAGGGGACAAGGGCATTAATTGCCCGTCTGTGTCGCCTGAACAGTACCAAAAGGGACCTCTAGGGACGCCACCGTTTGCCACGATGGTTATCTTGTCAGTGCCTGCTCGCCACCATGCACTCCTAGCTGCACGGCCTCCCGCCACGTGTGCTCGGGAGAGCGACACGTGGGCGGGTGTGCTGGAGCACGGGCTCGGAGAGGCGGTTTGCCGCGGCAAGCGCCTTGCCGCGGTTGTTGTCTTGTCATGCCCGGGAGCTTGTCGCTCACCGGGTCTTGCCGGGGCGCGTAGCGCGTCGCGGCAAGTTCCTTGAAATGCCTTGAGTAGCCTTCCCGGCAAGCTCCTCTTGCCGGGGCCTCGAGGTGCTTTTGGTAGCCTTCCCGGCAAGCTCCTCTCGCCGGGGTCTTGTTTCCTTCCCGGCAAGCTCCTCTTGCCGGGGCCTTGTTTTGAGTACTTTGTTCTTGAATGGTCTTCAAAGTAGCCGCAGAGGGTCTTGGCGGCCACCCGGCAAGCCTTGCCGCGGGATGCTGCGACTGCCCGTGCACAAGTTCGGGATACTAGGGTACCCCTACTCTAGTACACCGACAGGAGCCCCCGGGCCTGGGCCAGACACGGTGCCGAGCACTGTTGGGCCAGGCCCAAGACAGTGCACGGGCACGCGCGGCCTAGGTCACGCCGCATATCTCTCCGCTTCCACCGCGCACGCCCAGAACGGCACGCGTCAAACGCGGCGCCGTGGGTGACGTGGGCGGCATATGCGGGGCTAAGCCCCGCGAGCATGCGTCAGGCCATGATGAAGGGGACGGTTCACGCCCTCCTCCTTGAACGGAGGTAGGCGCGGGGGCGTGGCGCATTTACTGGACGGGGCCGGTGCGCGGCTTTTCGAGGCCGCCTCATCCGTCGCCTTGGTTCTGCATCCCCGCCACGCGGCTCTCATGCGCTTGGAGTCGCGGACGGTGGAAGTGGGGAACTGGGCCATCGTGAGCAGAGGCAGCGGGTCGGGCCCGACTCCCTGCCCTTCCCGTGCCTTGATTCGCTGAGCGGGGCGGCCGAGCCCCCACCTCGCTCCTTTATAAAGAGCGAGAGGGGAGCACAGAAACCCGCACTCTCCCATTTCCTCCTTTCTTCAGCTTCTGCTCCCCTTTCTCCCATCCTCCATGGAGAAAGGGAACCCTGGCCCTTCATTGGTGGCGGCAAGGGTCGCCGCCAGGCAGCGCACCTCTCCCTCTCCCGCGCCCGTGGTGGCAGAGCCAGCCATAAGGGGAAGAGGGAGGGGGCGAGGTCGTGGACGAGGTCGAGGACGAGGTCGAGGCGCTCGGGGGAGAGGCGGACGGGGCGGCGCGCCAGCTTCGCCCCCGCCGGCGGTTCCTCTCCCCGCGGCGGTCCATATAGGGGACGACCCTTGCGAGTTCTTCGTCAGGCTGCGCCGGGCGCCTCGTCGTCGCCTCCGGCTTCCAGCTCCGTTCGCGAGCGCGATGGAGTTGGACCCGCCTGAGACACTGAGACTGCACATGAGGGGCTGTGGGATCAGCGACACGAGAGTCCGCGTTGTATTCCCAGCCCCTAATGTGATGTATCTTGACCGAGGGTGGAAGACGTTCGCGCGCATCCACAGCCTGATGGAGGGATTTACCCTCCATTTCAAGTTAATGGAGGGCGATCTCCTCTCCGTCAAGGCCTTCGGGTGCTTCGGCACCCGGGCGAAGTGCTGCGTGGACAGCTCCTCCGATAGTGAAGGCTCCCCCTCGAGCAAGAGTGACGAGGAGGGGAGCGACAGCGACGATGAGGGTAGCGGGCGGCGGGATGGCGGGTCCGACTAGGTGTCGGGCGCCGCTCCGTGCGGCACCGGCGACCCTATCATCCGTGTCGCCGGCTCCTTGAACTCCCCAGGGGCGTCTCCTTGGGCGGCTGGCGTAGGGAGGCTGCGGAAGGGGAAGAGGGCTGGCGGCAAGGCCGTCAGGTCGGAGTACGAGGGCGTGGTGCCCTCGACAGCGTGCCGACGTCCTGCCGCCCCGTCTTCGAGCCCCGCTTCCGGCGTCGCCATCACCGTCAAGCCCTCGGTCGGCCCCCCGGGGATATCCTCTTGGTGTCTTCTGGCGCCTGTAGGTCGCCTAGGCGCTCCTTTTCCCCTTTTCGCCTCCTTGACCTACCTCCTGAAGAGAGGGACAGGAAAGGGATTACAGGCACCTTATCTTTTTAATTTGTAAGCCCTCGGGCCTTAGCTGCATCTAAAACTTGTAATCCTCTCTTTCATGTTTTTCATCCTCTATGGACTGTACCTGAGTGGGATGTTTTTTAATGAAAAGGGGATGCTTGCCGGGTTATTTGTCCCGCGGGTTGAACCCACGCCAAGGAGCGAATCCTTGGTATCCCTCGGATAGACATTTCATCCCCCGGCAACAGGCCCTGCCGCCTTCCCACGTCGCTCAACCTTTTTCACGCCTTTGACGGAGGCGGGAACAAGGTGGGTGCGGCCTCCTCGTTTCATCCCTTTGTTGTCGCGACTACGACCCAACTTGGCCCCAGGAACGCGCTCCAGGGCCTAGAGTTGAGGGAGCACGGCAGTTTTCAGGAAGAAACGCGGTTTCGTATTCCCCAGTCCATAAGAGGGTGCATGATGAGGGATGAAAGACTTATCTGGTATCGCAGCCCCCGGCAACTCTAGCTTGCCGGGGATGAATCTTGGCATTCGCAGCCCCCAGCAACACTGGCTTGCCGGGGCCCAGGTGCCGGCGCGCCCTTCTTCTCCTTTTCGTCCTCAAGCGGTCTGGCCAGGATGGGCGAGCCCTGCGAACGAAGGAAAAGCAAAGGGACGGACACTCGACCTCTAAGCTAGGGGTTAGCCGCTGTTAGGCACTATCAACCCTAACCAAGGACGAGACTCGACCTAGCATGCATGCTATAACCCCGGGGTGATCAGCGCTTCATTTACTGGTGCTCAGGGTCTGCGCCTGGCTCTGTACAAAGGATTACATGCAACAGCGGCAAGACTTGTACAGAAGGGTGGTTGCCGGACAGGGTCCGACAACCGCGCCTTATGGGTAAAACTTACGAAGATGCTCGATGTTCCAGGAGTTGCTCACTGGAATGCCATCTTCGGTCTCAAGGCGGACAGCGCCAGGCCTAGTGACTCGTTTCACCCGGTAAGGGCCTTCCCACTTCGGCGTCAACTTGTTGGAATTCTTGGCCGACTGAACGTGCCGAAGAACAAGGTCGCCTTCCTCGAGACTTCTGGCGCTAACTTTGCGGCTATGATAGCGGCGCAAAGCTTGCTGGTAGCGAGCAGCTCGCACAGCAGCCTGAAGACGATCTTCCTCAAGGAGCAGCGCGTCATCTTGCCGCAGCCGCTCTTGCTCAAGCTCATCGTAAGCGAGCACTCGAGGTGACCCGTATACGAGTTCCGTGGGGATAACTGCCTCCGCTCCATAGACTAGAGCAAAGGGTGTCTGTCCGGTGGCTCGATTTGGCGTCGTTCTGATCGACCAAAGAACCACCGGTAGCTCCTCGATCCAGTTTCTTCCGCACTTGTGCAGCCTGTCGAAAGTTCTGGTCTTGAGCCCGCGCAGCACTTCAGCATTTGCCCTCTCCGCTTGACCGTTGCTTCTCGGGTGAGCAACAGAAGCGAAGCAGACCTTGGCGCCAAGATCTTGGACGTATTGCATGAAGGTGCGGCTCGTGAATTGTGTGCCGTTGTCGGTGATTATCCTGTTAGGGATCCTGAAGCGGCAAACAATCGACCTGAAGAACTTGACGGCTGACTGTGCGGTCACCTTCCTCACTGGTTCCACTTCCGGCCACTTTGTGAACTTGTCGATTGCAACGTACAAGTACTCAAAGCCCCCGACAGCTCGGGGGAAGGGGCCGAGGATGTCGAGCCCCCAGACCGAAAATGGCCAGGATAAAGGGATCGTCTGGAGAGCTTGAGCCGGCTGGTGTATCTGCTTGGAATGGAACTGGCACGCTTCACACTTGGTTACTTGTGCAGTTGCATCCTAGAGGGCTGTTGGCCAGAAGAAACCTTGCCGGAATGCTTTGCCGACGAGTGCTCTTGCGCCAATGTGGTGTCCACATATGCCTCCATGTATCTCTGCCAACAGCTTTTGTCCGTCTTCCCGGGGAATACACCTCAATTTCACACCGTTGAGTCTTCTTCTGTACAGTGTCTTCTCGACGAACTGGTACATACTTGACTGTCGGGCTACTCTTTCGGCTTTTTCTGGCTCTTCGGGAAGTTCTCCTGTCTGAAGGAAACGGACAATCTGCTGCGCCCATGTTGGAGCCTGTGGCTCGACAACAAGGACTAAAGGCAACTCTGCTGCTGCGGGAACATCCACTTCTACGGCGAGAAGCTGTGTCTCTGCAGGAGCGTGACGTTCCCCGGCAAGCTTGCCGGGGCAAGACTTGTCGGGAGCTTCTGCTTCAACGGAACAAGCCCTAGGGCTTGCCAGAGCATCTTGCCCCTCAGCGCTCTTGGTGTTGATCTTGGAGATTGCCGCGGGGATATCTGCTTCTACGGTGAGGAGCTGTGTCTCTGCCAGAGCATGACGTTCCGCGACAAGCTTGCCGGGAGCTTCTGCTTCAACGGAACAAGCCCTAGGGCTTGCCGGAGCGGACTGCTCCTCAGCGCCTTCGGTGTTGATCTTGGGGACCTTCTGGGCGGCGGCTTCGGGAAGCTCTGCCGGCAGGTAGTCACCAGGAATCAACTTCCTCTTCTTGCTCTGTCCAGATGATGGTGTTACGGACGGCTGAGTCAGCTTGAGCACGAAGGTCCCTGGTTCCACAGGTAACTTAAGTGCGGCACACTTTGACAGGCCATCTGCAATGGCGTTCTGAGCTCTTGGAACGTGCTCCATTTGCAGGCCGTCAAAGTGCTCTTCTAGCTTTCTCACTTCGTCGACGTAAGCTTCCATCAACGGACTCTGATAATTCTTGTTTACTTGGCGGACGACAAGCTGTGAGTCACCCCTGACAAGGAGCTTCTTGATCCCAAGGTCTGCCGCGATCCTGAGACCGGCAAGCAATCCCTCATACTCTGCAGTATTGTTTGTTGCTTGCTCCTTGGGAAAGTGCATCTGGACTACGTACTTGAGGTGCTCTCCGGTGGGTGCGACAAGCAGCACACCAGCGCCGGCGCCTTGCAGCGAAAAGGCACCATCAAAGTACATCAGCCACTCTTTGCTTGCTTCCTTGTCGGGGATGCTCGTTTCCGGAATTTCTTCATCTGGTGTCGGCGTCCATTCTGCTATAAACTCTGCCAATGCTCTGCTCTGGATAGTTGAAGTACTTTCAAACTTGAGGCCAAAGCTTGATAGTTCCAGCGCCCACTCAACAATCCTGCCTGTCGCTTCTGGATTCTGCAGTATCCTCTTCAGCGGAAAGTGAGTGACAACTGTGATCTCATGTGCTTGGAAGTAATGGCGCAGCTTTCTCGAGGCCATGAGGAGGCCGAAAAGCAATTTCTGCACACCAGAGTACCTTGACCTAGCCCCCTGCAGAAGGGAACTGACAAAGTAAACTGGGCGATGCACCATTTTCTTCCGTATCTCCTCGTGCATCTGCGCATATTCATCTTTGTCGGGACCAGAGCTTGCCGGGGAAGCTCCCTGCTTGTCGCTGGATGTGCTTGCTGCGGTTGCTGGCTCATCATTTGCCCCCCTCTCTACTACTAACGCAGCACTGACCACTTGATTGGTCGCCTCTATGTACAGCAGCAACTTCTCTTGTGGTTCAGGTGCGACAAGTATTGGCGGGGAGGACAGGTACCTCTTCAGGTCTTGCAGCGCAGCCTCCGCTTCCGGAGTCCATTTCATTGGACCTGCCTTTTTCAATAATTTGAAAAACGGCAGGGCGCGCTCAGCAGACCGAGAGATAAACCTGCTGAGAGCAGCCACGCAACCGGCAAGTTTCTGTACATCCTTGACGCACTTCGGTGCTTCAATCTGCTCGATGGCCTTGATCTTGTCAGGATTGGCTTCAATTCCCCGCTGAGACACGAAGAACCCGAGAAGCTTGCCGGAGGGAACTCCAAACACACACTTCTCTGGGTTGAGCTTGAGGCTGATCTTGCGCAGATTTGCAAAGGTCCCGTCTAAATCTTGAATCAGGGTTGCTCTGTCCTTGCTCTTGACCACTATATCATCCATGTAGGCTTCCACATTTCTGTGTATTTGTGGCTCAAAAGCAATATGGACTACTCTTGCAAATGTCGAACCAGCATTTTTAATCCGAAAGGCATCCGTACGAAGCAGTACGTGCCACATGGAGTAATAAATGCGGTCTTCTCCTCATCCTCTTCTGCCATGAAGATCTGATGATACCCTGAGTATGCGTCAAAAAACGAAAGCAAATCACATCCGGCTGTGGAGTCAACAATCTGGTCAATGCGCGGCAGAGGAAATGGGTCTTTGGGACAAGCTTTGTTAACATCGGTAAAATCGATACAAAGCCTCCATTTCCCGTTTGCCTTGCGCACGACTACAGGATTGGCCAGCCACGTGGGATGGATCACTCCTCTGACGAGGCCTGCCGCTTCCAGTTTCTTGATCTCTTCTGCAATGAATTCTTGGCGCTCCACCGCCTGCTTCCTGACTTTCTGCTTGACGGGCCGCGCATGAGGGCAAACGGCAAGGTGGTGCTCAATCACTCTCCTGGGAACACCGGGGATGTCAGACGGCTGCCATGCAAACACGTCGACATTCGCCCGCGAGAAAGTAACGAGCGCGCTTTCCTATTTAGGGTCAAGCGTGGCACTGATGGTGAAGGTACCACCAGCGCCGTCCTCCTTGGCGGATACCCTCTTCGTCTCCGGCGGAGCTGCCATCGTCTTCTTGCACTTGCCGGTGGAGCTCGATGGTGCGTCCTCGATGGCAGCGCAGCACTCCGAAGAGGTGCGCTTGCTGGAGTGGGCATCAGAACTCTTGCCGGACTTGGTCTTCTTCCCCCCGGGAGCTTCAGCGGCAAGTGGATGGCGATCTGCCGTGGCCGCTGCTTCCCGGTAGATCTTGTCGGCAGAGATAAGAGCATCCTTCTTGTCGCCAGGGACAGAAATGACGCTTATCGGGCCTGGCATCTTCAGCACGTTATATGCATAGTGAGAGGCCGCCATGAACTTGGCGAGTGCTGGACGGCCAAGTATCCCATTGTAAGGCAATGGAATATCGGCAACGTCGAATGTGACCCTCTCAGTCCTGAAGTTCAGCTCGCTGCCGAATGTTACCGGCAGCGTGACCTTCCCCTTCGGCTTGCTCCTTCCCGGATTGATTCCTTGGAACGTGCCGGTCTCTTCGAGCTCGCTGTCAGGGATCTGGAGTTTTCGGAGTACAGCGGAGGAGATCAGGTTTAAGCCGGCCCCGCCGTCAACTAGCATCTTGGTGACTTTGAGGTTGCGGATAGTTGGTGAAACCAACATCGGCAGACACCCGACCGCAGTTGTGCGATCAGGGTGGTCCTCAAAGTCAAAGATGATAGGCGTGCTGGACCACTTCAGAAGCTTGCGCGATTCGATGGGTGGTTCCGCTGCATTGACTTCCCGCACCCACTGTTTGAGTTGGCGGTGCGAGGTATGCAGGGAAGCACCACCGTCAACGCACAAGACCTCTGTGGCTTTCTGAAACTCCTGCTCACTGGTCTCAACGTCATCCATGTCTTCGTCATCATCGTCGTCTTCATTGTTGTCGCGGCCGCGGGGAGGTTTGTCTCCTTGCCGCTGCTTGATCTTGCCGCGGCGTTCTTCCCGTCCGGCGCGCTTCTTGCCGGATTCTCCAGCACCCCCTCGGGCCCTCTCCTTGTCGCGCCGCTCATACTCAGCCTTCTGCTGCTGGACAAGCTGCTCGACTTTCTTGCAGCTTTGGAGGTCGTGGCCCTTGGTGCGGTGAATCTTGCAATATTGCTTGTCGGAGCCGTCCCGCTTGTCGGCGACCGCCACAGCCTGACAGTTGGCGCACGTGGCAACTTCCTTGCCGGAGCTACCAACTGTAGCCTTCTTGGCGCCACCTTCATCGCCGGACTACTCAACGACTAGCACCTCTTTGCCTCTCTTCTTCCTGTTGCGCCGCCGGCTTTTCTTTGCCGGGGCAGCATCGTCACTGTCAGATCCTTCTGCTCCAGTGCTTTCTCCGGGGAATTTCCTCCCTTCCTCAGCGCGTGCACACTTGTCGGCCAGGGCATATAGCTCGCTGACGTCCTGAATCTTGCACATCGCCATCTCCTCCCGCATCCTGCGGTTACGCACGTTCTGATGGAACGCGCTGATTACCGCGGCAGGGTGGATATTTGGGATGTTGTGGTGTACACGGCTGAACCTCTGAATGTACTGGCGCAGGGGCTCTCCTTCCTTCTGGACGAGCAGATGAAGATCACTCTCTTGGCCATGAGGTTTGTGGCCGCCTGTGAAGGCGCCAACAAACTGATGGCACAGGTCTGCCCAGGAGGATACGGAGTTGTCCGGCAAGTGCATGAGCCAGGACCTGACGTTGGGCTTAAGCACCAGCGAGAAGTAGTTGGCAAGGATCTTGTCGTCCCGTCCCCCAGCAGCCTGCACCGCGATGGTGTAGATGCTGAGGAACTCCGACGGATGCAACTTGCTGTCGTACTTCTCTGGTACGTCTGGCTTGAAATTCTTCGTACTGGGCCACTGGACTTGCCGCAGCTCACGAGTGAACGCAGGGCAACCTACCGCGTACGGCAAGTCACCTGGTTCCCCTGGCGCATGCATGTCAACAGAGGGCCCAGCGCGCTGGTCAGATTGACGCCGCGCTTCTCTCCGGCGCTCGATGCGAGTACGAGCGTCTTCTTGTTGTCGTTCTTGAAGAACTTGGCGCTGATCGCGACGAACTTGCGGATCTGACGACGCGGTGGAGTCGCTGTCGAGGCGGATCCGGCGATTCGGCGATCTTGGCCTCCGGGGTGGAGAGTGCACAGTGGTTGCACCCCCACCAGTCTTGTCGTCTCTGGCTCGCGCCTGGCTGGCTTGCGGCGGCCGAGACGTGCTCGGCTGCCGCGGAGCGTCACCGTTGGCGAAGCCGATGAGACTCTGGATGGTGGCCCTCCAGTCGTCGATCTTGTCCGGCGCTGGGGGGTAGTCAAGGAGTAGCTGAGCTCGCGCCAAAGCTTCGGCTGCGGTGGCAGGCGGCGGTAGCGAACGGTGCGAGGAGCGGGATATGCTCGGGCTTCTAACCACGTTAGAAGGAGCAGTATCCCGTCCAGGCGACCGTGTGTCGCTCGCGCCGGCTTGTTGACGTGCATGGTGGTCTTGAGCGCTCCGAGATCCACCAGCTCGATCTTGGTCTAGCGAGCGCATGGCACCGTGAGTACCATGACGCTGCCGGTCCTGCGCCTCCTGAGACGGGCACGGTGCATGCACGGACGCCGAGGTCTTGGAGTGCGCCCGGTCGTTGTGGGAGCCGGCTACACCGCCGATGGGCAGCGCAGCCTTGTCCTTGGACCCGGCAGGACCGCGAGCTCCCTCGTCGATGCCCGTCCTTCCGCCGGCGCCTGCCCCACCAACCGCTTGCTCTGGGGGTGGCTGGCTTGGCGCGGACGGAGCAGCTGCCCCCGAAACCTTCTTCTTCGGTGGCATGTTGATGAAGATGATGAAGATCTAGCCCGCGAGAACGCCGGATCTGAGGATGATGAAGATCTAGCCCGCGAGAACGCCGGATCTGGTTCACACAAGTTCGACGCCCCCTGCCTGGCGCGCCAGAGATGCCGGGGTTTCTGATCCACGGACACCTATGGGACCGGCGGACCGGGTCCCTTTCGGTTCGGCGGGGGGCGGAGGTTGCGCAAAGAGCAGATCGAGGTGAAACACGCGAGCGGTTGGTCGTGCAAAGGGCGGATCGAGGCGGAGCACGCGAGCGATTTACCCAGGTTCGGGCCGCACGGATGCGTAAAACCCTACTCCTGCTTTGTGGTTTGGTATTGATTTCTAGCTCGGGGGCGCGGAGTGCTACAGTACACACCGGCAGCTAGCAAGACCGAGTGTGAGTGTTCGAAGTGGCTCCCTTTTCCTCCCTGTTGCACTCGGGCCTCCTTTTATATGCAAGGGGTTACCGACATAGGGCAACGGGGGCCAAGGGCAAGAATGGAAAGGTGCTGTAGCAGGCACAGCTACCTGCTACAGTGTATCATAGTAGGCACAGCTACTTGCTACAGTGTTATCATAGCTAACCCTGACGGCAGGGGACAAGGGCATTAATTGCCCGTCTGTGTCGCCTGAACAGTACCAAAAGGGACCGCTAGGGACGCCACCGTTTGCCACGATGGTTATCTTGTCAGCGCCTGCTCGCCACCATGCACTCCTAGCTGCACGGCCTCCCGCCACGTGTGCTCGGGAGAGCGACACGTGGGCGGGTGTGCTGGAGCGCGGGCTCGGAGAGGCGGTTTGCCGCGGCAAGCGCCTTGCCGCGGTTGTTGCCTTGTCGCGCCCGGGAGCTTGTCGCTCACCGGGTCTTGCCGGGGCGCGTAGCGCGTCGCGGCAAGTTCCTTGAAATGCCTTGAGTGGCCTTCCCGGCAAGCTCCTCTTGCCGGGGCCTCGAGGTGCTTTTGGTAGCCTTCCCGGCAAGCTCCTCTCGCCGGGGTCTTGTTTCCTTCCCGGCAAGCTCCTCTTGCCGGGGCCTTGTTTTGAGTACTTTGTTCTTGAATGGTCTTCAAAGTAGCCGCGGATGGTCTTGGCGGCCACCCGGCAAGCCCTGCCGCGGGATGCTGCGACTGCCCGTGCACAAGTTCGGGATACTAGGGTACCCCTACTCTAGTCCACCGACATTAAGCTTGGGGATGCCCAAGGCACCCCAAGGTAACATTCAAGGACAACCAAGAGCCTAATCTTGGGGATGCGCCGGATGGCATCCCCTCTTCCGTCTTCGTTCATCGGTAACTTTACTTGGAGCTATATTTTTATTCACCACATGATATGTGCTTTGCTTGGAGCGTCATTTTATTTTCTTTTGTTTTGGTTGTTGTTTGAATAAAATACCAAGATCTGAAATTCTTAAATGTTAGAGAGTATTCACATAGTTGCATAATTATTCGATTACTCATTGATCTTCACTTATATCTTTCAGAGTAGTTTGTCATTTGCTCTAGTGCTTCACTTATATATTTTTAAAGCACGGCATAGGTTTTCTTGTGAAGAAATTGATGAACTCTCATGCTTCACTTATACTATTTTGAGAGTCTTTTAGAACAGCATGGTAGTTTGCTTTGGATATGAAACTAGTCCTAATATGATGGGCATCCTAGAGGGATATAATAAAAACTTTCATATAAAGTGCATTGAATACTAAGAGAAGTTTGATACTTGATGATTGTTTTTAGATACGGAGATAGTGATATTAAAGTTGTGCTAGTTGAGTAGTCGTGAATTTGAGAAATACTCATGTTGAGGTTTGCAAGTCCCGTAGCATGCACATATGGTAACCGTTGTGTGACAAATTTGAAACATGAGGTGTTCTTTGATTGTCTTCCTTATGAGTGGCGGTCGGGGACGAGCGATGGTCTTTTCCTACCAATCTATCCCCCTAGGAGCATGCGTGTAATGCTTGGTTTTTGATGACTTGTAGATTCTTGTCTGTATACAGGGCACTGCTGATGTTACTAAGGAAGCAGGTGTTGTCTCACATGGTCGCACTCTTCGGACCTATTCCAACATCCGTTGCAGGGTATTCGGGATGGATACTAGTGTACTAGAGCCAACACCTTCTGCCTAGTTCAGTACTGAAAGTCTTGGAGGAAACTCGCTCTTCCTTGGACAAAACTATCCAATGATGGTGAAAGGCGATCGAGCTGCTGTTGACACAACGTTACTACCATTTATGAGAAGCAATTGTATATATACCTTGGTCATTGCTATGTTTCCCTACCATCGCACTATTGGTCCGGACATAGCCCGCTTCAGCCTGGATGATCAGTCCTGCGTTGGTCTCGAGATTGACAGTAGCTGGACCTTCCCAGAGAATCACTTCTGGTTCAAAGCAAGCATTTTTTCCAACGCCGACGAGTGGTTGAGATGAAGTTCATTTCATCGCTTTGTTATTTGTTGTGTGAGAAAAACTTTACTAGAATGTTTTGTTGGAAATGATCTATAATCCAACGTGTATCCTCGTTGTTGTTGTGGGTTGATGACTTGTTGTATGTAATCAATGGTACATTTGCATATGCGTCCATCAACTCACGCCTGCTAGTGGTGTCTGTATGAACAGTGCTAGTGATTTTAGTTGCAAAAATTAGATAGTGCTAGTGATTTTTAGCTACATATTTGGACAAATCGCAGTGTTACAAGCTTGACAAATGGCAATGTTACTAGATAAACAAATGTCAATCTTTCTAGTTTGACAAATGGCAACATACCCAAAATGACAGATATGCAAATCTTACCCAATTGTTTGTACGTGGTTGCACACGGGTTATGCAAAACAACCATTTGCGTTGAAGGGATGCAGAAATCCTGCTCGGCACATTTTCCCTTGGCTTCCTAGGGAAGCAGTTGGTTTGCATACGGGTGTTCTAACTAAAACATTTGCGATGAGTGTTCTATATTTAAAAACCATTGACGTTTTTTCGAAATAAAATCGTTTGATAAGTATGTACATTAAGAGAGAAAAATGCAAGTTCATTCGAACCATATCTTTCATTCAGCCACACTGTGAATTTACATTCATATGATCGAGAATTTGAGATACAGTATTAAACCCCAAAAAACCTATTTCCGGCAGTGTCGGAGGCGGCGTACCGCACCGTCGTTGTCGTTGTCATCCTCCCGGACGCCGTTGTTGAAGTCTTCAAGGCAGCACAAAATGTTATTCACTTGTAAGTCAAACATCATGTTGTCGCGCGATCGACGGGCAGGGTGCGGGAGGACGGCATCTGGCCCCGCTGAGAGGTAGCGGTCGATGGCAGTGTCCCATGCCGTCGAGGGGAGCGCGGGCATGGGCACGGGCGTGGCGGGTGCAGCCAAACGCACGGGGACCAGTGCCACGGTGGGTGGAGGGGTGCGACGGGTGCAACCAAACGCACGGGGGCCGGCGCCATGATGGTTGGAGGGGCGCGCACGGGCACGGGCACGTGCACTGGCGCTGGCATGTACACGAGCTCGCGCGGGTCCGCGGAGACCTCGCTGGCGCCTGTGGCTTCTGGCTATGCGATAGTGCTCGGCGACCAGCCTGTCAATGCTACGGGGATGGTTGCTGGCACGGGCGTGGGGATGGGAGATGGGACGGGAGCGGGAGCAGCAACCGTCGTGGCCAGCTCGTTCTGGGCCATGTCCATGAGGCCCCATTCCTCCTTATTTTCTATATCCTCTGGCTCAGAGTGGACTTCACCAAACTTGAATACTAGTGGCAAATGACCATTCTGCGTCATGGCGTTGGTGGAGTTCTGCGGGAGGGAGGAGAATGGGAGGCGAACAGTAAGGCCGCCCGTATTAAACAATGGCTCGGACACCATTAATGGAGAGGAAGGCGGGCGGCCATGGAAGTCAAAGGGCTCGCTTCCAAGTGAGCCTGCATAGCGTACAGCTCGCACGCTTCCCAGTGAGTCGATGCATTGGAGGACAGCTTGCACGCCTCTCGATCAACCTGCGCACTGGACTGCGCTCGCACGCCTCCCATTCAGTCAAGGTCAAGTAGCTGTCCGCACGGCACCTCCTACAGCCATTAAAAACCAAGCCATGTGGCGTCACGTGAATGGTTAACAGAACCCACATGGTTTGAATTATACAAACGTTTGAGATATTAAAGTGGCAGCTATTTTATCAAAATGCCTTTGTTGGCTGTCATTATTCGTGTGCGCCTTCTCTCAAAATGGACACGAAAAATATCACATCATGTCGGGTGCCATTCCATGAAAGCATGCCAAGTTCCATGAATTTCAAATGAGTTTTGGATTTACTAGAATTTAAAAACCAATCATCTCAATGTTTTGCCAGCAATCAACGGTGCCCTGGTTTTTGAAATTCATTCCCATTTCTTGCATGGGACCTAATCATGCACCCAAGGACACATATTTGATTTCTCAACCAATTTATATGCACTGGAGCATGTGCATGTAGTTCAAATTTGAATTATGCACATAAATGCATTGAAAACTCAATTAATGAATAAAAATGTCCAAAAGAATCCCGAAAAATCACAAAAATTGACACAACACTCCTGTTGTTCTATGTTGACACGAGAAAAAATTTGGAAGCAATAAGAGGCAGTGGATATCGTTTCGTCCCCAAAGGTGGGACGTTCCCTACTGAAACCATGATGCTTGTTGTGAGAAGCTCTAGTTTGTGAGAAGCATATACCCAAACCTGCCCCAAACGGGACAATTTTTTACCATGGCATGTTTATGCCGCTCCATGAAAGCATGCCAAGTTTCATGAATTTCAGATGAATCTTGGATTTACTAGAATTTAAAAACTAGGCATCTCAATGTTTTGCCAGCAATCAACGGTGCCCTGGTGTTTGAAATTCATTCCCATTTCTTGCATGGGATCTAAGCATGCACCCAAGGACACAAATTTGATTTTCAACCAATTTATATGCACTGGAGCATGTGCATGTAGTTCAAATTTGAATTATGCAAATAAATGCATTGAAAACTCAGTCAATGCATAAAAATGTCCAAACGAACCCCGAAAAATCCCAAAAATTGACACAACACTCCTGTTGTTCTATGTTGACATGAGAAAAAATTTGAAAGCAATAAGAGGCAACGAATATCGTTTCGTCCCCAAAGGTGGGACGTTCCCTACCAAAACCATCATGCTTGTTGTGAGAAGCTCTGGTTTGTGAGAAGCATATACCCGATCCTGCCCCAAATGGGACAAATTTTTTACATGGCATGTTGATGCCGCTCCATGATAGCATGCCAAGTTTCATGAATTTCAGACAAGTTTTGGATTTACTAGAATTTAAAAACTAGGCATCTCAATGTTTTGCCGGCAATCAACAGTGCCCTGGTGTTTGAATTTCATTCCCATCTCTTGCATGGGACCTAGATATTCACCCAAGGACACACATGTGATTTTTCAACCAACTTTAGTGCGTTAGAGCATGTGCTTGCAGTTCAAATTTGAATTATGCACATAAAATTCCTAGAAAACCCAGTTAATGTATAAAAAAAGGCCAAACGAACCCCGAAAAATTCCAAGATTGAACACAACACTCCTGTTGTTCTATGTTGACACTAGAAAATTTTTTAAAGCAATAAGAGGCAATGGATATCGTCCCATCCCCAAAGGTGGTACGTTCCTTATCGAAACATTCATGCTTGTTGTGAGAAGCTCTGGTTTGTGAGAAGCTTATACCCGAACCTGCCCCAGATGGACAAAATTTTCACCACGACATGTTGATGCCGCTCCATGATAGCATGCCAAGTTTCATGAATTTCAGACGAGTTTCGGATTTACTAGAATTTAGAAACCAGGCATGTCAACGTTTAGCCGGCAATCAACAGTGGCATGGTGTTTGAATTTCATTCCCATCTCTTGCATGGGACCTAGAAATTCACCCAAGGACACACATGTGATTTTTCAACCAATTTTGGTGCATTGGAGCATGTGCTTGTAGTTCAAATTTGAATTATGCACATAAAATTCCTAGAAAGCCCAGTTAATGTATAAAAAACGCCAAACGAACCCTGAAAAATTCCAAGATTGAACACAACACTCCTGTTGTTCTATGTTGACACTAGAAATTTTTTGAAAGCAATAAGAGGCAACGGATATCGTCCCGTCCCCAAAGGTGGTGCGTTCCCTATCGAAACCATCTTGCTTGTTGTGAGAAGCTCTGGTTTGTGAGAAGCTTATACCCAAACCTGCCCCAAATGGGACAAAATTTTCACCACGGCATGTTGATGCCGCTCCATGATAGCATGCCAAGTGTCATGAATTTCAGACGAGTTTTGGATTTACTAGAATTTAAAAATCAGGTATCTCAACGTTTTGCCAGCAATCAATAGTGCCCCGGTGTTTGAAATTCAGTCCCATCTTGCATGGGACCTAGAAATTCACCCAAGGACACACATGTGATTTTTCAACCAACTTAAGTGCATGGAGCATGTGCTTGTAGTTCAAATTTGAATTATGCACATAAAATGCCTAAAAAAACCCAGTTAATGTATAAAAAAGGCCAAACAAACCCCGAAAAATTCATTCCCATTTCTTGCATGGGACCTAAGCATGCACTGAAGGACATTGATTTGATTTTTCAACCAATTTGTATGCACCGGAGCATGTGCATGTAGTTTAATTTTGAATTGTGCACCTGAAATGGCTAGAAAACCATTTAATGTATAAAATGTCCAAATGAACCCTGAATAATTCCAATTCTTTTACGACACACATATAGTTGCATGTTCACTGCAGATAAAAGGTCTAGCAATTCAAACATCGTCCATTGCCGCTGTGAACCCATTTTGTAATTCAAATCAAGTAGATCCCACACAGTTTATTATCACCAACCGTGTGAGATGTAGTACAAAATATCTTGGAGGACCATCGATGTATAGTACGCCTATGGCTTACACGAGAAGGTGCATCGGCAACAGTCCACAACCGGCGTGTCAAGCACACTAGCTCGCTCCCCAAAAACTCCTGCCTCTGCATCCCATGCAATCTTGAAAATATCTATCGCCTGGAAGGTTTTAATGTTTGATAGCACACGATTAGTATGTGCGAACCGTGTGCAATGTCTGTTACTCCCGCTCTGCTGCAGTCCCTTAATTCAAATTTTTAGTAGCCTCGGCATTTTACTCCCGCCTCTGCATCCCTCGCAATCTCAAAAATATCTGCTCGCCCTTGATCCAAATTTTTTGTAGCCCTGCCTTGTTACTCTCGCCTAGTAAAATGTTCAGTTGGCGCAGTATTTCCTCAAACACAACCTCCGCTCACACAGACACACACAACCCTCGAAACCATTTGTAGGTCGCCGCCATCGCCGGCGCCTCCATCCTCAACCTTTGCATGTGTGCCGGGGAGCTCGAGGAGCCAATGGCCAAAAAGAGGTTTATCACGGCGTTTTCGCCCGACGCCGGCGAGGTGGCCGCTGAGGTGTCCCCTCGTCCTCCGAGGGCCCGATACGCCGTCGCCGGTCCCCTGATTCGCCCGCCGCCGTGCCCCTACGCTGGTTTGAGGACTTCCCCGTCCTCCCCCGGACCCGGCAGCCGACGAAGTCCTACCTCAGGCTCCAGAAGCGGCAGTGAGGGACGTGGGTCACCGAGATTACAGATCGAGAGACCCACACCCGCCGGTGGCTCAGTAGCTTCCACACGGTCGAGCTCGCCGCCATGGAGTACGACAACTGGTAGGTCTGCTACCATGGCGCGGCGGCTAGGCTCAATTTCCTCTTCGGCACACATCCAGTCCACCTCGTTCCGCCGGAGCCAGGGTGGTGAGCTTTGCTATGGCGCGGGAGGACCATGATGCGTGGGATCGCCTCAAAGCCGAGGCCGCCGACGAGGCCTACATGCAAGAGCTCCGCCGGCAGCACCTGGAGCTCATGAAGGTGGAGCGGGCAATCTTTGTTGGCGTGGAGGGTGGCGAGGTTGTCACGCTCGACCTCCGATGAGGAGGTCGAAGTCGGCGAGGATGGCGACGCAGAGGGTGTCGAGGTGGGCCCCGAGGACGAGGAGATCGACGTTGACGAGTGGAGGAGTGCCTTCCCCAACGACCCCGACGACGGTACTGGCCCGGACCCGGCTCGCGGCACACTGTACATGATGAGAAAGGATTGGCTCGACCTCTACTTCAACCAAAAGTAGCATAGCTTAGTTTAAATTTATGTTTTATGTTAGGTTATTCAAAACTATCTATGTTTATGTTTGAATGCATGCTACTTTCGGTTGAACCTTCTTTGAACTTGATCAAATTGAAGTTTACAACCTTAAGTTTAGGGGATCAACTAGAAAAGGCCAAAAATTGCTGGAGTATATATATATATATATAACCACTAAGGGTTTTAGTCCTTTAATTTTTTTTAGGATCGCCTAGAGAGGTCCTTATGACTTGTTTATTACAGTTCAATTTCATCAATAACAGTTTCAACAATACCACTATGAATTACAATATTTGGTTGTTGTTAAGGATATTGTAGTTAACATGCCTTTTCGTTTTTCAATTGTTGTTTAGCAACATGCATTGTACTGAATGACTAAATATGCAATCCCAGGCTACATAGCAACAAGGAAGAGTGTTACCTTAATGTTCTAATGATGTCTAGATATACATGTAACAAAATTTTATATAATGGGATGGATGGAGTGTTGTACCACATCATTTTTCAATTGTTCTTTAGCTTCTAATATTAACTTGGTGCTTTTAGGTACATATATCATTGCGAAAGATCCACACTTCGACCCTTTCTGCGTATGAGGCAATGGGATATTTATGAACTAGCATCAAGTGAGGAAACTGATAAAGATCGTTATTAAAATGGGTCAAAAGATGCCAATCGAACTATTTGTTTACACTTTATGCAAGACAACAATGAACTGCAGGATGGTAAGTAAGAACCCTGCAGCCTTCTTTTTACTGCCTGCAATGAGTTGTGTTAGATGACAATATCTGTATCTTTTTTCTTTTCCAGTGGATCCTGAAGCAGTTTACTCAAGATTACCTCTCAAACTACATGATTGGCGGCCGACCATCACAAGGGGTTGGACTAGAGTGCTGCATGCCTTCTACATCCAGGAGAGAACAATAGGGTCATTCTGCTTCACCTTGTTCAACAACTGGAATGTCTGCCGCCTCTTTCTTTACGATCTGCAATAGTACAAGTATAGAACCCTAGTACATCATTCTTTATTTGGTGCTTCTGTAATTCTTAAACATATTTACTTGTGAATCGAATAATGCATTGGTTGTTTGAACCTGATGGATATGAATAAAGCTATAGCCTACTTTCAAGTTTAAATTAGGTACAATTTTAAATAGTGGAAATTAAATTAGGGCGAGATTACGTTGTGCAGGTCATTACGGCACACACGGTTGGTAAAACACAAACGTTTGCGATATACACCATAATCCGAGACGGTTCACAGAGATGAAACATGTGCAAGCATGCACAGAGTTGCCGTTTGCAAAGCATGTGTGATGTCAGACACTATCACATATGGTGTGGGAAAACTAAATGTGTGTGATTGTCTACCTATCGTACACGGTTTATAATCATGAACTGTTTGTGATGTGCCTGCATCATAAAACTCCCGTGCCTAGTATCTTCCTGGAAAACTCCTGTGCCTGGAGTCTTCCTGGTTTTAGGCAGAACCACAAAACTCCAACTGCGATGGCAATGCGAGCACAAACGAGTAGCAAGGATGAAGCATTTGGGATATTCGAGAGATCGGAAACGGTTGTATAAGGACAACTGTATGCATCAAGGCTCTCTATCCCTGACGGTTTCTGGGTCGTGTGAGAACGACCCCCCCTATCGCCCACACTCACTTGGTGACGGTTCCATAGGCCATCGTGGAAAGGGGTTAAAAGTTGTTTGTTTAGGACCAACGCGTACCAGTGTGTGTGCGTGTGTGTTAATTTTCTCGCTAGAGGCACCATTGAGGTCTCTCCTCTCCACTCTGACCTGGAGCTCTAGCAAAATCCCAAAACCAGTCTCGGGTTGGGCAGCGATGGTGCCTTGTTTGTTGTGACCTCATTTGACCTCCCGTGGACATATGGTTCTTTGGGAGAGTGGCGCTGGGGTTGTTGGGTGCTCCCCAGTTCTGAGTCCGAACATCAAAATTTTGTGGAGGTTGGCAGTTACAGCTAGTTTTGACTCTTGTTGGATTGTTGTTCTTTGGTGGCCAGGTGTGTGGTCGTGACCCACCGACTCCTCTCGTCTGGACCAAGGCGGAAGGGGATAGGGTTCCTGACGGTGTCCTGGACTAGGGGGTACTCACCACGTCGTCTCCCGATCTATTAGATTGGGCCGAGGCCCCCATGGCCGTATACTCATGGGCCAGTTCGGACAGCTGCCGCATACAAGGAAGATTCCACAAAGACTTGGCGATCAAGACAAGGACTTCTCCCCACCGGCGTATTCGGCTAGAACTCTTGTTAACCTAGGCCTCTGGTGCATTATATAAACCAGGGCCAGGCTAGTCGATAGAGGAGACAACTTCATCATACAACAATCATACCATAGGCTAGCTTCTAGGGTTTAGCCTCCTTGATCTCGTGGTAGATCTACTCTTGTACTACCCATATCATCAATATTAATCAAGCAGGACGTAGGGTTTTACCTCCATCAAGAGGGCCCGAACCTGGGTAAAACATCGTGTTCCTTGCCTCCTGTTACCATCCGGCCTAGACGCATAGTTCGGGACCCCCTACCCGAGATCCTCCGGTTTTGACACCAACAGTTCCCCTACCATCGACATGAACATAATTAGCACCATAGATTTTGACCAATGCTTGCAAAATTTTACCATGGCTAAGGTGCACTATATTTTGAAATGAATGGAGTAACAGTTCATATGTGGTTCAATTTATCATATTACATCAAGTATGCTGCTCGAATTATAATTTGTTTAAACACCAAGCTATTGCAAGGAAATCTTATTTGTTTACTAACCAGCCTTATGATTAGGATAAATCGATGAAGTACATAGTAAAATCTATGGTCCCCGGGTCTATTTCCTATCTTATTAAAACCAAAAATACCTTGCTACACTTTTCCTTTATTTAATTTATTTTGGGTTATTGCCAGATCTTTTATCCAATATTATACAATTGAATCTATCTCAATACCGAGGAGGGATTGACAACCCCTCTTACGTGTTGGGTTGCAAGTGTTTGTGGTTTGTGTGCAGGTGTTGTTTACATATATAGTGTTGCTTCGTTCTCCTACCAAATCGATAACCTTGGTTTCATAACCGAGGGAAATACTTATGGTTGTTGTGCTGCATCGTCCTCCCCTCTTCGGGGAATTACCAACGCAGATACAAGCAATCAATATGCCGGATTATGATTACTGCTACTATACCAGTGGCAGCGGCAGCAAGTAGGTAATGTGGAAGTATCAACTCTATGGATGCCGATGTGTCATGCATGGTGCTTAATAATGTGATAGTTCTGCATCACATTGTTTGATCGTTGATTGTTTTGAGTGTGGGTTGTTAATTAATCACCCATGCTTTGAATCTAATTATTCACCTCTGTTACACTTGCCTTTTTGTATATGCATGCTCAGGAACTCATTTGCATCTTTCAAACACCAAAGTCTTTATGTGTATGTAACATTTATAGTATTTTGTTTACTTTTTATCTCTATGTGATTTATAATTAGAAAATTTATCTTTTATGTGTATATAATATATATATTCAAAACTAAATAAATATGACCAAGTGTATGTCACATTTATAGTGAACTAATTTACTTTTGATGTCCATCTTTCTAAGTTATGTCCGTGAACTCAACAAATTTATGTTGCATTCATTGTAGTCATATGATTCATAATCTTAACCTAGAATGTCGTTCTTAACATAAGATATTTAAGCATTTCTTGTAGATTTTTTATTATAAAACTTTGGAGGCATATGTCTAGTAGACTCATTTGTGAAGAATAGAAAAGGTCCTCATCGTTAGCGTGTACAATTTTTTATCCCCATCGTATTTTCAGAATAGTTAACATTTTTATCTCACCGCATAGATTTGTCGCAAAATAAATGTCAAAATCTACTAAAAATGAAATAGCACAAAATATTATCAATAAAACCAATTCATTGATACCAACAAATCCATTTGTTGTCGATAAACATATATCTCATCACCTACATAATGCTAGTTAAAAGGATGAAATCCTCTCCAACAAAATTAGTGCTACTATTCTCTCAATTAAAACAATTTGACTGACACTAATAATTTTTTCAAAAACATATATTACCCATCTGATCTAAAAATGGGTGAATTTAGAATTTGCCTACATCTCCATCGCCTCATGAATAGACACCATGGTTTACATTGACCATTAATTGATACCTCCACACTCTTTTTATTTACCAATAGAGAGAGTGTTTGCAATTGTACTTATTTCATTCTCTATAAATATGACCTTATCTATCTCAACATAAGTACCCCCAAACTATCATCATTCTACCTCCCACCTACTAACAACCACCGTGGACCTAAATCATGTCGTCAAGGCAGTTCACCCCAGAAATCATAGTTGATGAGGTAATTCCGCAATTCGATAGTGGTTTCGTTCTTCTTTTTAGTTTCTTTCTTCTGACCTAGGTTAGGATCTAAGTAGATTTATGTCAAAATCTATTCTTTCTAGGGTGAATTGTAATAGGGTCGTCTTTCTCTCTAAAGAAAATGGATAACTATAGAAAAGAATGCAACAAATTTCTTGACAGATTTTTGAGTTCAGGCTACGCTGCTTGCTAGTGGATGTCCTTGGGATGTTTTGAGGGCCCTCACATTTTTCTCCCAAGGCCTCTTGATATTTTGATACAACTTTCTGCCTGGTTGGCTTCGAGCTTTTTCCTATCATTTCAATGAATCTGGCGGTTAAGAGGTGACTAGGGTTCCCCCAACACTGCCACCCCCTCCACCCTCTCCCTCTCATGTTTCCACCATAGGTGTTCATCGGGCAAGCTTGCATGCTTCGATATGAAGGTCGTGGTGAGGTTTTTGCCACTTCATTCTCTTTGCAGACAACCCAGGACACCTAGGAGGCACCCTAGCTGGCAAGGTAGCGTGTGTCGGATGTGCTAGATGGCTACCTTTGTTACACAAGTGGCTGGGATTTGGTTGGTTGTGGTCTTGACCCAGATTTCCCCCCTTCCCTCTAGATTAGAAGAACAAGATCATATCCTCCTCAACTCATTCGCCCCCACACCTGCCTTTTCTAACTTGCATCCTTGGTCGGGTGATCATGTGCTAGCGGGGGTTATTGGTGTAAGCTTGAGTCTAGAGAAATCCTTGGTTGGTTCTCTGGACACATCGACATGATTGTGTGTGTGTGCTTGTGTGTTAATTTTCTCCCTAGAGGCACCATTGAAGTCTCTCCTCTCCACCCTGACCCGTAGCTCTAGTAAAATCCCAAAACCGGTCTCGGGTTGGGAAACAATGGTTCCTTGTGTGTTGTGACCTCATTGGACCTCCCCTGGACGTATGGTTCTTTGGGAGAGTGGCACTAGGGTTGTTGGGTGCTCCTCAGTTCTGATTCTGGACATCAATTTTTTGTGGAGGTTCGCAGTTACAGCTAGTTCTAACTCTTTTTGGATTGTTGTTCTTTGGTGGCCAGGTGTGTGGCTGTGACCCACCGACTCCTCGCGTCCGGACCAAGGCAGAAGGGGATAGGGTTCCCCTACCGTTCAAACGAACATAATGAGCACCATAGATTTTGACCAATGCTTGCAAAAAAATTCCATGGCTAAAATGTGTTATATTTTGAAATGAAGGGAGTAACAGTTCATATGTGGTTCAATTTATCATACTACAACAAATATGCTGCTCGTATTATAATTTGTCTAAACACAGGGCTATTGCAAGGAATCTTTGTTTGTTTACTAACTAGCCTTATGATTAGGATAAATGGATTAAGTACAAGAGGTCCGTTGACAAGTTGGCAATATGGAACTTGAGAAAATTCTATGCGTGCTTGCCATGTCTTCTTATTTTCTCGTTCTTTAGATTTCATAACAATCTACATTGATATTCTTACTTCATCAGATAATTCATCGGATTTGAAAACCATGTAAATTCAAATCCATACTTCATATAATCTGTTTTTCTTACCTGATGCAAGGAACAACAAGTGCATGTGTCACCCTTAACGAACTTCTGATGATTTTACAGACGAAACAAGATTTGAACTCTACAGGAGCATGTGCATGGTCTGATGCTACAAATGTGTGAAATGTCTCAAGATTCCAGTGAAAGAGGATTTTGAGACGATTCAGAAGAGCTTTGTCGAGGAATCATTGTTGTACGACATGTACCCTAGTGGCCGACGCTTTGGCCAATAGCCAGAGGACATCTTGCATGGAAGCAGCCGCATCTGGGTCATGGATGAGACAAGCATCCCACAGTCACGCCTAGAGATGCAGCGACTTGATATCATGCAGGGTGGCCTGTCCAAGATGTACATCCAATACTTGCTGCCAAACAGGAAGCAAGCGCAGGCCGGCGGCAATGATGAGAAGTTCACGCAGGACACCTCGCTGTATATGGAAAAGCAATCAACGTTGAAGCTCTACTTTGTCATGCTCAAGAACGTTAAGGAGACCATGTGAAAGAACTAACTTTCGACGACTGCAAAGGCTAAGAGACAATGGTTTGAGGAGATGGATGTGTCGGATTCTGATTACTACTACAATACTAGTGGCAGCGGTAGCAAGTAGGTAATGTGGAAGTATGAACTCTATGTATGCCGATGTGTTATGCATGGTGCTTAATCATGTGATATTTCTGCATCACATTGTTTGATCCTCAATTGTTTTGAGTGTGGGTTGTTAATTAATCACTCATGTTAAATTGTTCACCTTCATTACGCATGCCTTTTGTATATGCATGCTCAGGAGCTCAGTCGCATCTTGCGAACACCAATGTCTTTATGTGTATGTAACATTTATAGTATTTTTTTACTTTTTATGTGTTTGTTGATATTTACAATTAGCTCATTTACCCTTTATGTGTACATCACGTATATAGTCAAAAATAAATAAATATGACCAAGCGTATGTCACATTTATAGCAAACTAATTTACTTTTGATGTCCATCTTTCTAAGTTATGTCCGGGACCTCAACAGAGTTATGTTGCATTCATTGTAGTCATATGCTTCATAATCTTAAGCATGAATGTCGTTCTTAACATAAGATATTTAAGCAATTCTTGTAGACTTTTCTGATAAAACTTTGGAGGCATATGTCTAGTAGACTCAGTTGTGAAGAATAGAAAAGGTCCTCATCGATCGCGTGTACTATTTTTATCCCCATCTTATTTTCAGAATAGTTAACATTCTTATCTCACGGCATAGATTTGTTTCAAAATAAATGTCAAAATCTACTAAAAATGAAATAGTGCAAAATATTATCAATAAAACCAATTCATTGATACCAACGAATCCGTTTGTGGTTGATAAACATATATCTCATCACATACATAATACTAGTTGAAATGACGAAATCCTCTCCAACGAAATTGGTGCTACTATATTCTCTCAATAAAAACAATTTGACTAAGGCTAATAAATTTTATCAAAAACAACTATTACCTGCATATGTTTGCTTAACCCATAAATATAGCCATGTATTGGCAATTCTCTATGCCGTGATTTACATTGACCATTAATTAACCCATAAATTACTTATCGTTTGATCTAAAAATGGGTGAATTTAGAATTTGCCTACATCTCCATCGTTGCATGAATAAACACTGAGGTTTACATTGACCATTAATTGATACCTCCACGCATTTTTATTTACCAATAGAGAGAGTGTTTGCGATTGTGCTTCTTTCATTCTCTATAAATACCACCTTATCTATTTCAACATAAGTACCCCAAACTATCATCATTGTACCTCTGACCTATCAACTACCACCGTGGACCTAAATCACGTCCTCAAGGCAGTTCACCCCAGGAATCATGGCTGATGAGGTAATTCCACAATTAGATTGTGGTTTCGTTCTTCATTCTAGTTTCTTTCTTCTGACCTAGGTCAGGATCTAAGTAGATTTATGTCAAAACCTATTCTTTCTAGGGTGACTAATAATAGGTTCGTCTTTCTCTCCAAAGAAAATGGATCAACTATAGAAATGAATGCAACAAATTTCTTGATAGATTTTTGAGTTCAGGTTGCGCTGTTTGCTAGTGAATGTCCTTGAGATGTTTTGTGGGCCCTCGCATTTTTCTCCTAAGGCCTCTGGATATTATGATACAACTTTGTGCCTGGTTGGTTTCGAGCTTTTTCGTATCACCAATGAATCCGGGGACTCTAAGGCGACTAGGGTTTCCCCAACACTGCCACCCCCTCCACCCTCTCCCTCTCATGTTGCTATCGGAGGTGTTCAACGGGCAAGCTTGCGTGCTTGCCGATGAAGGTCGTGGTGAGATTATTGTCGCTTTCATTCCCTTGCAGACCACCCAAGACACCTAGGAGGCACCCTAGATGGCAAGGTAGCGTGCGTCGAATGTGCTAGACGGCTACCTTTTCTACACGAGTGGCTAGGATTCGGTTGGTTGTGGACTCGACCCAGATTTCCTCCCTTCCCCTTCAAATTAGAAGGTCAAGATCATATCCTCCTCAACTCATTCGCCCCCACACCTGCCTTGTCTATCTTGTAGCCTTGATCGGTTGATCAGGTGCTACCGGGGGTTGGTGGTGTAAGCTTGAGTCTAGATAAATCCTTGGTTGGTTCTCTGGACACTGCGACACAATTGTGTGTGTGTGTGTGTGTTAAATTGCTCCCTAGAGGCACCATTGAGGTCTCTCCACTCCACCCTAATCTGTAGCTCTAGCAAAATCCCAAAACCGGTCTCGGGTTAGGCGGCGATGGTGCCTTGTGTGTTTTGACCTCATTGGACCTCATGTGGACGTATGGTTATTTGGGAGAGTGGCACTGGGGTTCTTGGGTGCTCCTTAGTTCTGAGTCCGAACATCAATTTTTTGTGGAGGTTGGTAGTTACAGCTAGTTCTGACTCTTTTTGGATTGTTGTTCTTTGGTGGCCAGGCGTGTGGGTGTGACCCACCGACACCTCGCCTTCGGACCAAGGCGGAAGGGGCTAGGGTTCCCCTACCGTTGACACGAAAATCATGAGCGCCACAGATTTGACCAATGCTTGCAAAATTTTACCATGGCTAATGTGCCCAATATTTTGAAATGAAGGGAGTAATAGTTCATATCTGGTTCAATGTATCATACTATAGCAAATGTGCTGCTCGAATTACAATTTATTTAAACACAAAGCTATAGCAAGGAAATATTGTTTGTTTACTAACCAGCCTTATGATTAGGATAAATGGATTATGTACAAGTGGTCTGTTGACAAGTTGGCAATATGGAACTTGAGAAAATTCTACGCATGCTTGCCATTTCTTCTTATTTTCTCGTTCTTTAGATTTCATAGCAATCTACATTGATATTCTTACTTCATCAGATACTTCATCGGATTTCAAAACCATACTTCATATAATCTGTTTGTCTTACCTGATATAAGAAACAACTAGTGCATGTGTCACCCTTAACTAACTTCTTATGATTTGACAGACAAAACAAGGTTTGAACTACTACTTCAGCATGTGCATGGTCTGATGCTACAAACATGTGAAATGTCTCAAGATTCCTGTGAAAGATGAGTTTGAGACAATTCGGAAGAGCTTTGTCGAGGAATCATTGTTGTACGACATGTACCTTAGTGCCCGACACTCTGTCCAATAGCCAGAGGACATTTCGCATGGAAGCAGCCGCATCTGGGTCATGGATGAGACAAGCATCCCGCGGTCGCGCCTAGAGATGGAGCGACTAGTGATCATGCAGGGTGACCTGTCCAAGATGTACAACCAATACTTGCTGCCAAACAGGAAGCGAGCGTGGGCCAGCGGCAATGATGAGAAGTTCATGCAGGACAACTTGCTGTATAAGGCAAAGCTATCGACGTCAAAGCTCTACTTTGTCATGCCCAAGAACATTAAGGAGATCATGTGAAAGAACTTATGTCCGATGGCTGCAAAGGCTAAGCGATAATGGTTCGAGGAGTTATTTGTGTCGGATTGTGATTACTGCTACTATACCAGTGGCAGTGGCAGCAAGTAGGTAATGTGGAAGTATCAACTCTATAGATGTCAATGTGTCATGCATGGTGCTTAATAATGTGATATTTCTGAATGACATTGTTTGATCCTCGATTGTTTTTAGTGTGGTTTCTTAATTAATCACTCATGTATTGAATCAAATTCTTCACCTTCATTACACATGCCTTTTTGTATATGGATGCTCAGGAGCTCAATCGCATCTTTCGAACACCAAAGTCTTTATGTGTATGTATCATTTATAGTAATTTTTTACTTTTTATGTGTTTATGATATTTACAATTAGCAAATTTACCTTTTATGTGTACACAACATTTATAGTCGAAACTAAATAAATATGACCAAGTGTATGTCACATTTATAGTGAACTAATTTACTTTTTATGTGCATCTTTCTAAGTTATGTCCGTGAGTTGAATAGAGTTATGTTGCATTCATTGTACTCATATGATTCACAATATTAACCATGAATGTCGTTCTTAACATAAGATATTTAAGCATTTCTTGTAGATTTTTTTCATAAATCATTGGAGGCATATGTCTAGTAGACTCATTTGTGAAGAATAGGAAAGGTCCTCATCGATAGCGTGTACTATTTTTTATCCCCGTCTTCTTTTCAGAATAGTTAACATTTTTATCTCACCGCATAGATTTGTTGCAAAATAAATGTCAAAATCTACTAAAATGAAATATCACAAAATTAGTGCTACTATATTATCTCAAGATAAACAATTTGACTGATGCTAACAAATTTTATGAAAAACAACTATTACCTGTATATGTTTGCACAACCCATAAAAATAGCCATGCATCGGTCATATCTCTATAGTAAATTACTTCCCGTTTGATCTAAAAATGGGTGAAATTAGAATTTTCCTACATTTCCGTCGCCGCATGAATAAACACCATGGTTTACATTGACCATTAATTGATACCTCCACACCATCTTATTTACCAATAGAGAGAGAATTTGCAGTTGTGCTTCTTTCATTCTCTATTAATATCACCTTATCTACCTCAACATAAGTACCCCCAAACGATCATCATTCTACCTCCCACCTATTAACCACCACCGTGGACCTAAATCACGTCCTCGAGGCAGCTCACCTTAGGAATCATTGCTGATGAGGTAATTCCACAATTCGACTGTGGTTTTGTTCTAATTTCTAGTTTCTTTCTTCTGACCTAGGTCGGGATCTAAGCAGATTTATGTCAAAATCTATTCTTTCTAGGGTGACTAATAATAGGATCGTCTTTCTCTCTAAAGAAAATAGATTAAATATAGAAATGAATTCAACAAATTTCTCGAGAGATTTTTGAGTTCAGGCTGCGTTGCTTGCAAGCGGATGTCCTTGAGATGTTTTGGGGGCCCTCACATTTTTCTCCCAAGGCCTCTTGATATTTTGATACAACTTTGTGCATGGTTGGCTTCGAGCTTTTTCCAATCATTCTAATGAATCCGGGGACTCTGAGGCGACCAGGGTTTCCCCAACACTGCCACCCCGTCCACCCTCTCCCTCTAATGTTGCCACCATAGGTGTTCGTTGGGCAAGCTTGCATGCTTGGCGATGAAGGTCGTGGTGAGATTTTTTGCCTCTTCATTCCCTTACAGACAACCCAGGACACCTAGGAGGCACCCTAGATGGCAAGTTAGTGTGTGTCGGATGTGCTTGACGGCTACGTTTTTCTACACGAGTGGCTATGATTTGGTTGGTTGTGGTCTCGACCCAGATTCCCCCCTTCCCCTCTAGATTAGAAGGTCAATATCATATCCTCCTCAACTCATTCGCCCTCACACCTGCCTTGTCTATCTTGCAGCCTTGGTTGGTTGATCAGGTGCTAGCAGGGGTCGGTGGTGTAAGGTCGAGTCTAGAAAAATCCTTGATTGGTTCTCTGTACACTGCGACATGATTGTGTGTGTGCACGTTAATTTTCTCCCTAGAGGCACCATTGAGGTATCTCCTCTCCACCCTAACTCGGAGCTCTAGCAAAATCCCCAAACTGGTCTTTGGTTCAGCGACGATGGCGCCTTATGTGTTGTGACCTCATTGGACCTCCTATGGACATATGGTTCTTTGGGAGAGTGGCACTAGGGTTGTTGGGTGCTCCTCAGTTCTGAGTCCGAACATCAATTTTCTGTGGAGGTTGGCGGTTACAGATAGTTCTGACTCTTTTTGGATTGTTGTTCTTTGGTGGCTAGGTGTGTGGTTGTGACCCATCGACTCCTCGCCTCCGGACCAAGGCAGAAGGGGATAGGGTTCCCCAACCATTGACACGAACACAATGAGCGCCATAGATTTTGACCAATGCTTGCAAAATTTTACCATGGCTAAAGTCCTCTTTATTTTGAAGTGAAGGGAGTAACAGTTCATATGTGGTTCAATTTATCATACTACAACAAATATGTTGCTCGAATTATAATTTGTTTAAACACCAAGCTATTGCAAGGAAATCTTGTTTGTGTACTAACGAGCCTTATGATTAAGATAAATGGATGAAGTACAGGAGGTCCGTCGACAAGTTGGCAATATGAAACTTGAGAAAATTCTATGCGTGCCTGCCATTTCTTCTTATTTTTCGTTCTTTAGATTTCATAACCATCTACATTGATATTATTACTTCATTAGATAACTCATCGGATTTCCAAACCATGTAAATTCAAAACTGTACTTGATATAATATGTTTGTCTTACCAGATACAAGAAACAACAAGTGCATCTGTCACCCTTTAACTAAATTCTGATGATTTTACAAAGGAAACAAGGTTTGAAGTACTACTCCAGCATCTGCATGGTCCGATGCTAAAAATGTGTGAAATATCTCAAGATTCCAGTGAAAGAATAGTTTGAGATGATCTAGAAGAGCTTTGTCGAGGACTCATTGTTGTACGACATGTACCCTAGTGCTCTATGTGTCATGCATGGTGCTTAATAATGTGATATTTTTGCATGATATTGTTTGATCCTTGATTGTTTTGAGTGTGGGTTGTTAATTAATCACTCATGTTTTGAATCAAATTGTTCACCTTCATTACACATGCCTTTTTGTATATGCATGCTCAGGATCTTAGTCACATCTTTCAAACACCAAAGTCTTTATGTGTATGTAACATTTATAGTAATTTTTTACTTTTTATGTGTTTGTGATATTCAAAATTAGCAAATTTACCTTTTATATGAACACCACATATATAGTCAAAACGAAATAAATATGACCAAGTGTATGTCACATTTATAGTGAACTAATTTACTTTTGATTTCCATCTTTCTAAGTTATGTCCGTGACCTCAACAGAGTTATGTTGCATTCATTATAGTCATATGATTCATAATCTTAACAATGAATCTTGTTCATAACATAAGATATTTAAGCATTTCTTGTAGATTTTTTCATAAAACTTTTGAGGCATATGTCTAGTGGACTCATTTGTGAAGAATATACAAGGTCCTCACCGATAGCGTGTCTGTTTTTTATCCCCATCTTCGTTTGGGAATAGTTAACATTTTTATCTCACTGCTAGATTTTTTCCAAAATAAATGGAAAAATCTACTAAAAGTGAAATAATGCAAAAAATTATCAATAAAACCAATTCGTTGATACCGACAAATCCATTTGTCGTCGATAAACATATATCTCATCACATACATAATCCTAGTTAAAATGACGAAATCCTCTCAAATGAAATTAGTGCTACTATATTATCTCAAGAAAAACAATTTGGCTGACGCTTGTAAATTTTATCAATAACAACTATTACCTGTATATGTTTGCATAACCCATAAATATAGCCATGTATAGGTCATATCTCTATAGTAAATTACTTCTCGTTTGATCTAAAATTGGGTGAATTTTGAATTTGCCTACATCTCCATCGCCGCATGAATAGACACCATGGTTTACCTTGACCATTAATTGATACCTCCACACCTTTTTATTTACCAATAGAGAGAGTATCTGCAATTGTGCTTCTTTCATTCTCTATAAATATCACCTTATCTACCTCAACATAAGTACCCCCAAACTATCATCATTCTACCTCCCACCTATTAACCACCACCATGGACCTAAATCACATCCTCAAGGAAGTTCACCCCAGGAATCATGGCTGATGATGTAATTCCACAATTTGATTTTATTTTGTTCTTATTTTTAGTTTCTCTCCTCTGGCCTTGGTTGCGGGATCTAAGAAGGTTTATGTCAAAACCTATTCTTTCTAGGGTGACTAATAATAGGATCCTCTTTCTCTCTGAAGAAAATGGATCAACTATAGAAATGAGTGCAACAAATTTCTCGAGAGATTTCTGAGTTCAGGTGAGCTGCTTCCTTGTAGATGTCCTTGGGATATATTAAGGGACCTCATATTTTTCTCCCAAGGCCTCTTGATATTTTGATACAACTTTGTGCCTAGTTGGCTTCGAGCTTTTTCCTATCATTCTAATGAATCCAGGGACTCTGAGGCGACTAGGGTTTCCCGAACACTGCCACCCCCTCCACCCTCTCCCTCTCATGTTGCCATCGGAGGTGTTCAGCAGGAAATCTTGCGTGCTTGGCGATGAAGGTCATGGTGAGGTTTTTGCTGCTTCATTCCCTTGTAGGCAACCCAGGACACCTAGGAGGCACCCTAGATGGCAAGGTAGCATGCGTCGGGTGTGCTAGAAGGCTACCTTCGCTACACGAGTGGCTACGATTTGGTTGGTTCTGGTCTCGACCCAGATTTTCCCCTTCCCCTATAGATTAGAAGGTCAAGATCATATCCTCCTCAAATCATTCGCCCCCACACCTGGCTTGTCTATCTTGCAGTGTTGGTCGGTTGATCAAGTGCTAGCGGGGGTTGGTGGTGTAAGCTCGAGCCTAGAGAAGTCCTTGGTTGGTTCTCCAGACACCATAACACGATTGTGTGTGTGTTTGTGTGTTAGTTTTTTTCCTAGAGGCACCATTGAGGTCTCTCCTCTCCACCCTGACCTGGAGCTCTAGCAAATTGCCAAAACCAGTCTCGGGTTGGGCGGTAATGGCGCCTTGTGTGTTGTGACCTCATTGCACCTCTCGTGGATGTATGGTTCTTTGGGAGAGTGGCACTGGGGTTGTTGGGTGCTCCTCAGTTCTGAGTCCGAACATCATTTTTTGTGGAGGTTGGTAGTTATAGCTACTTCTGACTCTTTTTGGATTGTTGTTCTTTGGTGGCTAGGTGTGTGGTTGTGACCCACTGACTCCTCGCCTTCGGACCAAGACGGAAGGGGATAGGGTTCCCCTACCGTTTACACGAATATAGTAAGTGCCATAGATTTTGAGCAATGCTTGCAACATTTGACCATGTCTAATGTGCACTATATTTTGAAATGAAGGGAGTAATAGTTCATATGTGGTTCAATTTATCATACTACAGCAAATATGCTGCTCGAATTATAATTTGTTTAGACACCAAGCTATTGCAAGGAAATCTTGTTTGTTTACTAACCAGCCTAAAGATTAGGATAAGTGGGTGAAGTACAGGAGGTCTACCGACAAGTTGGCAATAAGGAATTTGAGAAAATTTGTAACATCCCAAATTTTCAATTTGGAATGTTATACATTAGATCATCATGCATATCTTATTTTCTTGCATTTTGGTCGATCCTAGAAATTTCACGCAACTCAAGGACCTTCGGAGAGAGTTGGAGATTTCGTTATTTTCATATTTGAGAGTTTTCTCGAATTTGAAAAGAGGATCATTTGATTTATTTATTTCACCTTCAATTATTTTTCTGATATCAAAATATGAGAGAGGGAATAATATGACTTTCCCAAAATATAGGAAAAATAAAGATTTAATAAATAGATCAAATTTCGTTTTCCGGTGTTTGTTTGTTTTTCTTTGGATAGGGAAAAATGCGCGTTTTCGAAAATTGCATTTTTGGTCCGTAGAAAAGTTCATTTTGTTCGACTCATTTTAGGAGTCGGGGAAAATTTACTTTAGGGTTTTTGGTGCCCGTTTAGTTTTTCTTTTTCTTGTTTTTCTGCGCGTGGAACCAGTTAAAAAAATTCCGCAGGCCAGCCGGGCCAAAGGCCCAGCCAGCCACCGCTCCACCCCAGCCGCGCGCAGCGCCAGGCGCCAGGCGCCAGGCCAGCCGCCGCCTCTTCCCTGGCCAAATCCTATTAGGATTCTAGGCTAGCCCCTTTTCCTTGTTTCGTTTTTCCTTTTCCTACTCTATTTCTTGTCCCCTACCCCAAGTAATCTCTCCCCTCTCCTATATAAATACCCCCATAGACCCCCCCCCTCCTCCCACCAAAAACCCAAACCCCCCCTCCCCCCCAAGCCGCGCCCCACCCCGCGCCCCTCACCCGCCGCCACCGCCCTAGCACGCCGCCGTCGCCACCGTTCGCCCCGCCTCGCCGGAGGTAGCCCCGCGCCTCTCTTTTTCTTCCCCGCGGTTCGGTTATTTTAAAAGAAACCATTCCGGTTTTCTTTTCCGGTTTTTCCCTCCGATTCTTCGTTTCGGTTTCTTTTCCGAAACCCTAGATCGGTTTTCCGTTTTCTTTTTCGGTTTCTTTTCCGAAACCCTAGATCGGTTTTCCGTTTTCTTTTCGGTTTCTTTTCCGAAAACCCTAGACCGGTTTTCGTTCTTCTTTCGGACCGTTCGTCTCAACGAATGTGATCACCGATTATTCCCGGTTAACGACGCCCGTTCGTTTAACCGTTCGTCTCTTTCTTTTCGTCGGATTTATTCCGCGATCGCGATCTCAGATCCGATCTTCGTTCTAGTTTATCTTCTCGCCCGTTTATCAGAATCAGGTGATTCAAGCGCCTGGAGTTTCATCTCGAAACCGCCGTTCCGTCTAATCAACTTGAACAAGTTTTTGCTATGGTAAAATTTGACCTAGTTTCAACTTGCTAGAACCGAGTTGTTTTCTTCCGTCGTTTGTTTTCCGTCGTTTGTTCGGTTTGTTCTTTCTTTGCAACTGGAGTTCTTAAGTTGAACTTTCTGGTTCGTTCTCTCGTTCGAGTTTTACTTGTGCATTAGATGAGTACTTATTGTGTGGTTACTATTGCTTGCTTACGATAGATTGACCGGAGTGTGACGAGTAGAGCTATCAAGATTTTGAGTGCGAATCATCTTCACCAACATTGCAGGCAAGTTCACACTTTGATCATACTTTTTCTACAACCCAGTTTTATTGCATTAGATCAATCTTCACACATTGCATGATTAGGATCTAATTAAACTGTGGGTTGGGAAGTAGATGAGGTAGTACCTATTACCTGTTTCTTATCAAACCTTTGGGAGTTACTTCTACGCTTGCTTATTATGCCATGCTATGCTAGTAGGCGTGGATTGGGTGAGTGATATCCATGACAGATGTGAGATTGATAATTTAATGGTTTATCTAAGGTGGCAACTTAAACACACATCTGGGTGGATTGAGGCACCTGATGTCTATCAGGACTTGCGTGTTTTATTTTGGACCGCCACCCAGGCTCAAAGGGATCATAAGATCTTTCATGCTAGAAACTTCCGTGTGCAGCCACAAGCCATTATGGGCTCTGGCATAGTTGAATAAGTTGTGCGAACTCTTACAGTGGTAGACTAGAAGATGTAGGGGATGTAGGTGTACGGTCTACCCGATCGTAAGGTGCTAGCGCTTCTGAAAGACTATGTCTCGGTCATCCGTCTTCTCAAACACCATGTAGTGCGAGAAACCAAACGGAGGCGATCGAGTCTTGTGGGGAAAAGTGCGCAAACCTCTGCAGAGTGTATAAACTAATCATGGTTAGCCGTGTCCCCGGTTATGGACATCTGAGTATCTAGTACTTGGATTATCATGTGATCTCATCATGTTACTTTAAATTAATTGTTGGGTTTAATGAATGTTACTTAATTGGGATTGAGAATGCTGTCAACCATTCTCAATGTTCAACAACCACCATGATAGTTAAATAAATTTATTCCTTTGCAGTAGGGAAAAATTGGCTTTACGCAAAAACCTTATAACCATAGAGCTTTTCCACCAGCCATATATGCATATAGTGATAGCCACTGTTCATCATTTTCTCTATGGTGTGAATGTGCCAGTACATTCAATGTACTGACCCGTTTCGGGCTGCAACGTCTCATGTTGCAGGACTATCTTACGACGAGTAAGTGATACGTTAGGGTTACGATTTCTACACTCAACTTTGCCGTTGGTGTTGATGGGAATCCACAACCTTGTTGCTTCCGCTATATGGATTGAGGTAATAGTATTTACGTTACTTTATACATGTGATTTACCTCTGTTATAAATCCTTCGAGTACTGTGTGTGTCAGCATACCGATCCAGGGATGACACTTAAGCACAGAGACTTGATCCATTCGGGTCGGGTCGCTACAAGATGGTATCAGAGCACATGTTGACTGTAGGACGTGACCCTAGAAACTGGCAAGCCCATAGCAAAGATTTTTCTCTACAAAAAGATCTTTTACCCCTTTTCTCTTCTGAGCTTATTCAAAAATTCCCTTTAGTGAGACCATCCCCCTTTCCCCTTTTGACCACTCGAAGATTCCACTGATGAGACCACTCCAAGAAGTACAAGATATCGGACAACTAAGACCACTTCGGAATAAAGAGGATTTTACCATAAATTATGATAATGGAAACTACAAAGGTTGAAGACCGAAGACAAGTAGAATTTGAAGGCTCTGAAGAATCCCCAGGTTTTTTTATGACCTAGGAAAGCTACCCTTATGGAACTTGGCATACTATGGGAGTTGTCAATACCCGAGATCAAGGTATTGGAGAAAGACCAAAACATGGAGAGTTGAGAACTCAAGGATTTGTCAAAGAAAACCCTAAGGCAGGGGATATCAATTATGGAAGATAGCTCATGGCAATGACAAGGGCAGAAACACGGTTATCCGTGATGTCATCACCCGCTAATGCTATTGTCACCGTGCTGAGTTAAGGATGCAAGTCTTCAGAATGGATTTGATGGAAGAAGGCTGATGGAACACCTATCAGCAAGAGATGAAGTTTTAACTTTAGATGGTGTATCACCGGGATCTGGAGTGTTACATCAAGAAGTTAAGATGGACATGCAGAAAGTTGTATTTGACGAGAAAGCATTTCGTGAAGAACTTAAGACCAGAAGTTGAAAGCAGCCAAGCTAGAGAAGTAAAACCTTGAGATACAGGAGATTTGTCAGGAACTGAAGGATAGTAGGACCATGGTTCATGCCAAGGATAATGAAACCCAGAAGTTTGGAATGCCACTCCAGAAATATTAAAGGACGTCACAAGAAACTTTTTGTCAACAGAGAGGATCTAGCAGAAGAAATTGAGAAGGACAAACACGATCGGAAGAAGCCATTGGAGGCATGAACAAGACTTGAAGAGTTTGGCGACGTTGACCTTAGAAGACCAAACCCCTGTTATACACCTACGCTAGATGCGACGATTGTGAGCTATCATTTGTTTGTTGTTTTTTCGACAGCCACAACAAAATCTGTCTTTTCAAAACTTTTGTTTGTATTGTGTGCATCCCTCTCTATCTCTCTTATCTTACCCCAAACCCACATGGACCCAATAGAGGATGAATGGAGATGAGCTTGTATTTGCGGGACCAATGAGTCAATTGGAGACCGACCGATGGATTCAGAACATGGAGGATCACTTGGAGAATAACCCTATAGTTGGACATGATATGGCCCAGCATGCTCTTCAATGCTTTGAAAAAGGTGCTGCTACTTGGTGGAGGATGTACCAAACCATCAATGTATGGAAAGGAGTAACCACTTGGAAAGATTTTAAGTTGACTTTGCTAAAGTCTCAGTTTGTGTCCCAGAAATTGGAGCCTTATGGAAATGATATGAAGAAACCTTGTGCATGCAAGATTTGTGGAGAAATAGGACACACCCATAAAGAACACAAGGATGAATGCCCTAATTGTGAAGGAAGTCACCCAGCTGAATCATTCCCAACTAGGCAGGTCACTTGTTTCTTGTGTGAAGGGACTACCCACTACCCTGCTCAGTGTCACATTTACCCCATGGTATAAAGAACCATCCAGCAGAAGAAAGAAGCAACGAGAGGAGCCCTTATGGAAAGTTTAGAAGAACCTGTGATGAAGGAAGATGTGGAGGACACACCCAAAGGGGAACCAATTAAAACCTGCACCAAGTCTTGCTATTCATGTGGAGAAGAAGGACACATCTCCCAGAATTGTTTGAATGGGGATCTAGTAGAATTCCCGACAGAGGAAGTAGATTATGACCCACAGGAAATAGAAGCCCTGATTGGAATGGAAAAGTCCAGGAAGAGAAGTAGATTGGATCCCAGGAACAAACCAATTTCTACAAAGAAAGACCTGAGTCATATCACATGTTTCAGGTGCAAAAATTCAGGACACTACTTCAATGATTGCCCAAAAAGGAAGCCAAGGACCCAAGTAGGCTATATAATCACAAGGAAACCTCGAACCTTGCCAGAAGTAATATGTTTCCGTTGTAATGAAGCAGGGCACTTTGCCAGAGAATGCCCCAAGGAGAAGGAAACTTGTGCTAGATAGTTGAGTTTGCAACAAAAGAAGTGGAGTAGTAGAAGTGAGAACATTTTCTTTTATATTGAGGTGGTGAGTTGAGACTTGTAATGTAAAAGCAAGAGATTGTAATCATTGGAGAATGAATAAAGTAGCAACGTTGGTACTGATATGGATTTTATGAGTTGATACTCTATGAAGAAGGATTTTGACCATTTTTGAGGAATAAAAGAAATATGGTCTATGGAAGGTTTGTGCATTTTAAGGGTGGTAGTACCCTGTAATGGACTTCGGACAAAAGGAATACGCGTTTTGTCTTGATATGTGTGATACCCCAAGAGTATGTGGGATGAAGTTGGAGACCGTCAATTGTTTGGACCAAAAGTGATCAAGGAGTCGGAAGAGAATGTTAAGTTGATTCGAGATAGACTGAAGGTAGCTCAGTCCAGACAGAAGAGTTATGGAGACTCAAAAACTCAAGGAGGTAGTCTATGAAATTGGAGACAGAGCATGTCTTCGTGTGACCCCTCTGCGAGGAGTTAAACGAATTGGAGTTAAGGTAAAGTTAGCCCCGAGATTTGTAGGACCATACCGAGTTTTGGAGCGTATGAGAGAAGTGGCCTACAAGTTGGAGTTACCCGAAGGACTGTCAGGAGTTCAAGATGTGTTTCACGTTTCCCAGTTGAAGAAGTGCCAAGCAGAGATGGCCAATATTCCCCTGTAAGGACGCTTGACCCTGGAAAGGATAATGGTGTTCCACGAAGTAGAGTATGGACTTCATAAGTATAAGTTTTTACCTCGGTATGTGGGAAATCCCACAAGGATGAAGAGATGAAGTAGTATTGGATATAAAGGAGGTATGATGTTGGTAATATGGAGCAATGGCAACCCCATGACAAGTGTGAGTACTCACGTCTTGAAGGAAGGAAGACAATACAAGTGGATGGATTTAAGAATACTAGGAATTTGGAAGATGGAATAATGATAAGTTGCCCAATGATAAGTTCAAGGATTACAAGTGACGAGATGGGCCATAACCCACAGGCCCTAGGACCTGCCCAGAAGCAAGCTCACTCTTGCTGAAGGAAAAACCCTGAAAGAAGTTACGATTTTATCGATAGACGATCTTATAGGAGTAACGCCAAACCTGAGAGTTGTGAAGGAACGATAGATGTTTGTTTGGCTTGCAGAATCTATGGAGTTATCCAAGCTTGGTTCTTCGACAAGAGAAATTCTGCAATGCTTGTGAGGATGACCGAGTGTTAGAATGCGAGATTCGCTAAACCGTATACAAGGTAATGATTTGGGTGCGGGATGGATTGATCACCATACCGACTTACTCTTATTGTTCGCCTTGCTATATGGAATGGTAAATATGAGTGACTTACCTATAGTAGAGAGACGACGATGAAAACCTTGTTTAAACCTTAGAATGGTATAGCAATTTTTTCCCTTGTACAAGGCAGCTTTTGCCAATCATAGGTTATACGGTGAGGATCAACCCAGACCCATTTCCTGCAGGAGAAACCACAAATTGTTGACCACCATGAGATATCGATAGTTGTTTAGTTTTGGCGCCAGACCCGTCAGCTAAGAAGACCAAGTTTCAGAATAACCTTACCAAGAGGAAAGGACAGAAGAATTGAGGAAAAGGTTATGCCACTACCGGAAGAGCCAGAGAAGGAATTCTCTCGAGGATCTAAGAAGACCGATACTGTCAAGAATAAGGATGGAGTATATGAGTTTTGATGGAACAGTAACCATGCTTCTAAGGGTGGTAGCACCCCAGACCCCTGGGATGATCGATGGATTTTGAGAAGACCCCCAAACCCTAACCTTTTCTTGCTAGCCTCTCCGAATCTCGAGGACGAGATTCCTTTTAAGGGTGGTAGGTTTGTAACATCCCAAATTTTCAATTTGGAATGTTATACATTAGATCATCATGCATATCTTATTTTCTTGCATTTTGGTCGATCCTAGAAATTTCACGCAACTCAAGGACCTTCGGAGAGAGTTGGAGATTTCGTTATTTTCATATTTGAGAGTTTCCTCGAATTTGAAAAGAGGTTCATTTGATTTATTTATTTCATCTTCAATTATTTTACCAATATCAAAATATGAGAGAGGGAATAATATGACTTTCCCAAAATATAGGAAAAATGAAGATTTAATAAATAGATCAAATTTCGTTTTCCGGTGTTTGTTTGTTTTTCTTTGGATAGGCAAAATGCGCGTTTTTGAAAATTGCATTTTTGGTCCATAGAAAAGTTCATTTTGTTCGACTCATTTTAGGAGTCGGGGAAAATTTACTTTAGGGTTTTTGGAGCCCGTTTAGTTTTTCTTTTTCTTGTTTTTCTGCGCGTGGAACCAGTTAAAAAAATTCCGCAAGCCAGCCGGGCCAAAGGCCCAGCCAGCTGCCGCTCCACCCCAGCCGCGCGCAGCGCCAGGCGCCAGGCGCCAGGCCAGCCGCCGCCCCTTCCCTGGCCGAATCCTATTAGGATTCTAGGCTAGCCCCTTTTCCTTGTTTCATTTTTCCCTTTCCTACTCTATTTCTTGTCCCCTACCCCAAGTAATCTCTCCCCTCTCCTATATAAATACCCCCCTAGACCCCCCCCCCCCTCCCCCCCAAAACCCCAACCCCCCCTCCCCCCCCCCCCCCCCCCCCCCCCCCCCCCCCCCCCCCCGCCGCCCTAGCACGCCGCCGTCGCCACCGTTCGCCCCGCCTCGCCGGAGGTAGCCCCGCGCCTCTCTTTTTCTTCCCCGCGGTTCGGTTCTTTTAAAAGAAATCGTTCCGGTTTTCTTTTCCGGTTTTTCTCTCTGATTCTTTGTTTCGGTTTCTTTTCCGAAACCCTAGATCGGTTTTCCGTTTTCTTTTTTGGTTTCTTTTCCGAAACCCTAGATCGGTTTTCCGTTTTCTTTTCGGTTTCTTTTCTGAAAACCCTAGACCGGTTTTCGTTCTTCTTTCGGACCGTTCGTCTCAACGAACGTGATCACTGATTATTCCCGGTTAACGACGCCCGTTCGTTTAACCGTTCGTCTCTTTCTTTTCGTCGGATTTATTCCGCGATCGCGATCTCAGATCCGATCTTCGTTCTAGTTTATCTTCTCGCCCGTTTATCGGAATCAGGTGATTCAAGCACCTGGAGTTTCGTCTCGAAACCGCCGTTCCGTCTAATCAACTTGAACAAGTTTTTGCTATGGTAAAATTTGACCTAGTTTCAACTTGCTAGAACCGAGTTGTTTTCTTCTGCCGTTTGTTTTCCGTCGTTTGTTCGGTTCGTTCTTTCTTTGCAACCGGAGTTCTTAAGTTGAACTTTCTGGTTCGTTCTCTCGTTCGAGTTTTACTTGTGCATTAGATGAGTACTTATTGTGTGGTTACTATTGCTTTCTTACGATAGATTGACCGGAGTGTGACGAGTAGAGCTATCAAGATTTTGAGTGCGAATCATCTTCACCAACATTGCAGGCAAGTTCACACTTTGATCATACTTTTTCTACAACCCAGTTTTATTGCATTAGATCAATCTTCACACATTGCATGATTAGGATCTAATTAAACTGTGGGTTGGGAAGTAGATGAGGTAGTACCTATTACCTGTTTCTTATCAAACCTTTGGGAGTTACTTCTACGCTTGCTTATTATGCCATGCTATGCTAGTAGGCGTGGATTGGGTGAGTGATATCCATGACAGATGTGAGATTGATAATTTAATGGTTTATCTAAGGTGGCAACTTAAACACACATCTGGGTGGATTGAGGCACCTGATGTCTATCAGGACTTGCGTGTTTTATTTTGGACCGCCACCCAGGCTCAAAGGGATCATAAGATCTTTCATGCTAGAAACTTCCGTGTGCAGCCACAAGCCATTATGGGCTCTGGCATAGTTGAATAAGTTGTGCGAACTCTTACAGTGGTAGACTAGAAGATGTAGGGGATGTAGGTGTACCGGTCTACCCGATCATAAGGTGCTAGCGCTTCTGAAAGACTATGTCTCGGTCATCCGTCTTCTAAAACACCATGTAGTGCGAGAAACCAAACAGAGGCGATCGATTCTTGTGGGGAAAAGTGCGCAAACCTCTGCAGAGTGTATAAACTAATCATGATTAGCCGTGTCCCCGGTTATGGACATCTTGAGTATCTAGTTCTTGGATTATCCTGTTGATCTCATCATGTTACTTTAAATGAATATTGTTGGGTTTAATGGATGTTACTTAATTGGGATTGAGAATGCTGTCAACCATTCTCAATGTTCAACAACCACCATGATAGTTAAATAAATTTATTCCTTTGCAGTAGGGAAAAATTGGCTTTACGCAAAAACCTTATAACCATAGAGCTTTTCCACCAGCCATATATGCATATAGTGATAGCCATTGTTCATCATTTTCTCTATGGTGTGAATTTGCCAGTACATTCAATGTACTGACCCGTTTCGGGCTGCAACGTCTCATGTTGCAGGATATCTTACGACGAGTAAGTGATACGTTAGGGTTACGATTTCTACACTCAACTTTGCCGTTGGTGTTGATGGGAATCCACAACCTTGTTGCTTCCGCTATATGGATTGAGGTAATAGTATTTACGTTACTTTATACATGTGATTTACCTCTGTTATAAATCCTTCGAGTACTATGTGTGTCAGCATACCGATCCAGGGATGACACTTAAGCACAGAGACTTGATCCATTCGGGTCGGGTCGCTACAAAATTCTACACGTGCTTGCCATTTCTTCTTGTTTTTCCGTTATTTAGATTTCATAACCATCTACATTGATATTCTTATTTCATCAGATAACTCATCGGATTTCTAAACCATGTAAATTTAAATCCATACTTCATATAATCTATTTGTCTTACCTGATACACGAAAAAAACTAGTGCATGTGTGATCCTTAACTAACTTCTGATGATTTGACAGATGAAACTAGGTTTGAAGTACTACTTCAGCATGTGCATGGTCAGATGCTACGAATGTGTGAAATGTCTCAAGATTCCAGTGAAAGAGGAGTTTAAGATGATCGGGAAGAGCTTTGTCGAGGACTCATTGTTGTACGACACGTACCCTACTACCCGATGCTCTGGCCAATAGCCAGAGGGCATTTCGCATGACAGCAGCCGCATCTCAGTCATGGATGAGACAAGCATCCCGCGGGTGCGCCTAGAGATGGAGCCACTAGTGATCATGCAGGGTGGCATGTCCAAGATGTACAATCAATACTGGCTGCCAAACAGGAAGCGAGCATGGACCAGCGGCAATGATGAGAAGTTCATGCAGGATAACTCGTTGTATACGGCAAAGCTATCGACGTCGAAGCTCTACTTTGTCATGCTCCAGAATGTTAAGGAGACCGTGTGAAAGAACTTACTGTCGACGGCTGCAAAGGATAAGTGATAATGGTTCGAGGAGATGGATGTGTCGGATTCTGATTACTACTACTATTATACGAGTGGCAGTGGCAGCAAGTAGGTAATGTGGAAGTATCAACTCTATGGATGCCGATGTGTCATGCATGGTGCTTAATAATGTGATATTTCTGCATCACATTGTGTGATCCTCAATTATTTTGACTATGGGTTGTTAATTAATCACTCATGTTTTGAATCAAATTGTTCACCTTCATTACACATGCCTTTTTGTATATCCATACTCAGGAGCCCAGTCGCATCTTTCGAACAACAAAGTCGTTTTGTGTATGTAACATTTATAGTAATTTTTTCACTTTTTATGTGTTTGTGATATTTACAATTAGCAAATTTACCTTTTATGTGTACATCACATATATAGTGAAACCCAAATAAATATGACCAGGTGTATGTCACATTTATAGTGAACTAAATTACTTTTGATGTCCATCTTTCTAAGTTATGTCTATGACCTCAGCAGAGTTATGTTGCACTCATTGTAGTCATATGATTCATAATCTTAACCATGAATGTCGTTCTTAACATAAGATATTTAAGCATTTCTTGCAGATTTTTTCCATAAAACTTTGGAGGCATATGTCTAGTATGCTCATTTGTGAAGAATAGAAAAGGTCCTGATCGATAGCGTGTACCATTTTTAATCCCCATCTTCTTTTTAGAATAGTTAACATTTTTATCTCGCCGCATAGATTTTTTGCAAAATAAATGTGAAAATCTTCTAAAAATGATATAGCACCGAATATATCGACAAAACCAATTCATTGATACCAACAAATCAATTAGTTGTCAACAAACATATATCTCATCACATACATAATGCTAGTTAAAATAATGAAAACCACTCCAACGAAATTAGTGCTACTATATTCTCTCAATAAAAACAAGTTGATTGACGCCAATAAATCATGACAAAAACAATTATTTTTTGTATATGTTTGCATAACTAATAAACTTAGCCATGTATAGGTCATATCTCTATAGTAAATTAGTTTCCTTTTTATGAAAAAATGGGTGAATTCACAAAGTTCCTACTACTCAAATGTCGCATGAATAGACACCATGATTACATTGACTATTAATTGATACCTCCACACTCTTGGTATTTGCCAATAGACAGAGTGTCTGCAATTGTACTGCTCCCATTCTCTGTAAATATCACCTTATCTACCTTAACATAATTACCCCCAAACTATCAACATTCTACCTCCCACCTATTAACCACCACTGTGGATCTAAATCACGTCCTCAAGGCAGTTCACCCCAGGAATCATGGTTGATGAGGTAATTTCACAATTAGATTTTGGTTTCTTCTTATTTTTAATTTTTTTCCTTCTGACCTAGGTTGAGATCTAAGAAGATTTATGTTAAACACTATTAATTCTAATGTGATTAATAATATGATTGTCTTTCTTTATAAAAAATGGATCAACTATAAAAATGAATGCTACAAAATTCTTGCGAGATTTTTTAAGTTCAGGTTGCACTACTCGCAAGTGGATTTCCTTGGGAGGCTTTGAGTGCCCTCACATTTTCCTCCAAAGGCCTCTTGATATTTTGATATAACTTTGTGCCTGGATGGCTTCCAAATTTTTGCTATCATTCCAATGAATCTGGGGACTCTGAGGTGTCTAGGGTTTCCCCAATGCTGCCACCCCCTCCACCCTCTCCCCCTAATGTTACCACCGGAGTTGTTCACTGGGCAAACTTGAGTGCTTGGAGAAGAAGGTCTTGGTGTGGTTTTTGCCGCTTCATTCCCTTGAGGAAGACACAACACACCTAGGAGGTGGCCCTTACGGCAAGGCAGTGTGTGTCAGATGTGCCAGATGACTAGCTTGGCTAGACGAGTGGTTAGGATTTGGCTGGTTGTGGTCGTGACCGGATTTTCCCCCTTCTGCTCTAGATCTGAAGGTCAAGATCATATCCTACTCAATTCATTCACCGCTACTGGCCTTGTATGTTTTGCAACTTTGGTCACTTGATCAGATGTTATCCGGGGATGGTGATGTAATCTCCAGACTAGAGAAATCCTTGATTGGTTCTCTAGACACGGCGATGCGCTTGCATGTGTGTGTGTGTGTTGATTTTCTCCCTAGAGGCGCCACTGAGGTGTCTCCGCTCCACCCTAACTCGGATCGGTAGCAAAATCCCAATACCGGTCCTGGGTTGGGCGGCGACGGCGCCTTGTGTGTTGTGACCTCCTTGGACCGCATGTGGTCGTCTCGTTCTTTGGGAGAGACGCTGGCACATCATTTTTTTGTGGAGGTTGGTAGCTCCATCTAATTCGGAGTCTTATTTCAATTGTTGCTCTTTGGTGCCAAGGTCTATGACTGTGACCCACCGACTTAGCACCTCCGGGCCAAGGAGGAAGGGGATAGGGTTCCCCCTATCATTGACAACAACACAATGAGCTTCGTAGATTTTGACCAATGTTTACAAAATTTTACCATGGCTAATGTACTCTATATTCTGATATGAAGGGAGTAACAATTCATATTTGGTTCAATTTATTATACTACGACAAATATGCGGCTTCAATTATAATTTGTTCAAACACCAAGCTATTGCAAGGAAATCTTTTTTTTACTAACCAGTCTTATGATTAGGATAAATGGATGAAGTACAGGAGGTCTATCGGCAAGTAGGCAATATGGAAGTTGAGAAAATTCTACGCGTGCTAGCCATTTCTTGTCATTTTTCCATTCATTAGATTTCACCATGGACATTCATATTCTTAGTTTATCAGACAATTCTTCATATTTCAAAACCATGTACATTCAAATATGTACTTCATATAATCTGTTTGTCTTGCCTGATAGAAGAAACAACTAGTGCACATGTCACTGTAAACTAACTTTTGCCGATTGGAGAGATGAAACAAGGTTTGAAGTACTCCATCGACATGTAGACAGCGCGATGCTACAAGTGCGTGGAATGGCACAAGATGGAAAAGAGGAGTTTGAGATGATCCGCAAGAGCTTTGTCGAGGACCAATGGTTGTACAACAGGGACCCGAGCGCCCGACGCTCTGGCCAACAGCTAGAGGACATTTCGTATGGCAATAGCCGCATCTAGGTCATGAAAGAGACGAGCATCCCGCAATCGCGACTAGAGATGGAGCGGCTGGTGATCTGATACGTCTCAAACGTATCTATAATTTTTGATTGTTCCATGCTATTATATTATCTGTTTTGGATGTTTAATGGGCTTTAATATACCTTTTTATATTATTTTGGGACTAACCTACTAACCAAAGGCCCAGTGCAAATTGTTGTTTTTTTGCCTATTTCAGTGTTTCGCAGAAAAGGAATATCAAACGGAGTCCAAACAGAATGACACTTCGGGAGAGTTATTTTTGGAACAAACGTGATCCAGGAGACTTGGAGTGGACGTCAAGAAAGAATCAAGGAGGCCACGAGGTAGGAGGGTGCGCCCAGGGGGTAGGAGCGCCCCCACCCTCGTGGGCCCCTCGCAGCTCCACTGACGTACTTCTTCCTCCTATATATACCCATGTACCCCAAAACATCCAGGAGCACCACAAAACCCTATTTCCACCACTGCAACCTTCTGTACCCATGAGATCCCATCTTGGGGCCTTTTCCGGTGCTCCGCCAGAGGGGGATTCAATCACGGAGGGCTTCTACATCAACACCATAGCCTCTCCGATGATGTGTGAGTAGTTTACCACAGACCTTCGGGTCCATAGTTATTAGCTAGATGACTTATTCTCTCTCTTTGGATCTCAATACAAAGTTCTCCTCGATTCTCTTGGAGATCTATTCGATGTAATTCTTTTTGTGGTGTGTTTCTTGAGATCCGATGAATTGTGGGTTTATGATCAAGATTATCTATGAACAATATTTGATTCTTCTCTGAAATCTTTTATGCATGATTTAAATATCTTTGCAAGTCTCTTCAAATTATTAGTTTGGTTTGGCCTACTAGATTGATCGTTCTTGCAATGGGAGAAGTGCTTAGCTTTGGGTTTAATCTTGCGGTGTCCTTTCCCAGTGATAGCAGGGGCAGCAAGGCACGTATTGTATTGTTACCATCGAGGATAAAAAGATGGGGTTTATATCATATTGCTTGAGTTTATCCCTCTACATCATGTCATCTTGCCTAATGCGTTACTCTGTTCTTATGAACTTAATACTCTAGATGCATGCTGGATAGCGTTCGATGTGTCGAGTAATAGTAGTAGATGCAGAATCGTTTCGGTCTACTTTGTCGCGGACGTGATGCCTATATACATGATCATGCCTAGATATTCTCATAACTATGCGCTTTTCTATCAATTGCTCGACAGTAATTTGTTCACCCACCGTAGAATTTCCTATCTTGAGAGAAGCCACTACTGAAACCTATGGCCCCCGGGTCTATCTTCCATCATATTATTTTCCTATCAACTTGCTATTTCTATTTTGCAATCTTTATTTTCCAATCTATACAACAAAAATACCAAAAATATTTATGTACCATCCCAAATTTTCAATTTGGAATGTTACACATAGGTCATTCATGCATATCATATTTTGTTGCATTTTGTTTCGCGATCCTCGAAATTCTAAGCAACTCAAGGACCCTCGGAGAGAGAGTTGGGGATTTCACCGTTTTCATATTTGAATTTTATCAAATATCGAAACGAGGATCATTGGTTTTATTATTTTTCTCTCCAAAATATTTTCATATTAAAACATATGAGAGGAGATAATATGACTTCTCCAAAATAAATGAAATATTGGAGGAAAAATATTAAAATCAAATATTTGATTTTATTCGGATTTTATTTCTATTTTATTTGCATAGGAAAAATACGTGTTTCTCAAAATTGCATTTTAGGCCCAAATAAATGTTCACCTTGTCTAGCATATTTTTAGAGGACGGGGAAAATTTATTTCAGGATTTTTGGAGTCAGTTTAGTATTTCTTTTCTTTCTTTTCCTGCACGACGGAATTATTTTAAAAAAAAGTCAACCAACCTACGGGCCGTGTCTGGCCCGGACTCCCCAGGCCAGGCCACCTTTATAAGCCGCCCCGAGCCGCAGCCCACCCCACCGCCAGCCTGCCCGCGCCTCCCAAACCCTAGCCGCGCGCCGCACCAGCAGCCGCCACCATTTTTTTCTCGTCGGTTTTTTTCGGTAAACCCTAGATCTAGATCCAATTTTTTAAAAAAACTTTTGGTTTATTTCTTTAGGTTGGTTTTTTCGGTTCGTTTAAATAGCAGACGTTCGTCCATACGTTCGTTTTAACGAACGGTTTTCGCCCGTTACTCACAGACAACGAACGTTCGTTCGTTAGCCTGTTCGTCTGTTTTTCTTTTTCTTGGGTTTTTCGCGATTATTTTCGATCGCGATTTCTGATCCGATTTTCGTTTTAGTTTATCTTTCGCTCGTTTATCGGAATCAGGTGATTCAAGCGTCTAGAGTTTCATCTCGAAACCCTCTTTCCGTTTAACCAACTTGAACAAGATTTTGGTACTGTAAAATTTGACTTTAGTTCATATTAGTAATCGGATCTTGTTTCCTTCGCAGTTTGAGTTTCGTTGCTCCGTTTGATTTGATTCTTTTTTCAAACCAGAGTTCTTAAGTTGAACTTTCTGGTTAGATCTTCTTATTTGAGGTTTACCCATGCATCTTTGCTTGATTGCTTATGTATGCTATTGTTTTTTTGCGATAGAACACCTGGAGTGCGAAGCGTGGTACTACGAATCTCTAGGTTTCACGGATCATCAGCAAGGCAAGTAACACTTTGATCATACATCTTTACTACCCAGTTTTATTGCATTAGGTCAACCCTCAAACAATTGCATGGTTAGGATCTGAATAACATGTGGGTATTGGGAAGTAGATGAGGTAGTACCTATTCACCCGTTTATATTCAAACCTTTGGGAGTTACTTCTACGTTGCTTATATTGCTATGCTATGCTCGTAGACGTGGATTGGGTGAGTGTATCCAAGACATATGTGAGTTGTTAATTATTGGTTAACTTAAGGTGGCAACTTTAATAGACATCTGGGTGGATTGCTTGTTTGGGCACCTGGAGAATCCAGTGTTGTCCTAGGATATCCCGGAGTACCCGTGTGATTTTCCTACGGTCCGCCACCCAGGCCCAAAGGGATCTTAAGATTATTCATACTAGAAACTTCCGTGTGCAGCCACAAGCCATTATGGGCTCTGGCATAGTTTGAGTAAGTTGTGTGACCTCTTTCAGTGGTGGGCTAGCAGATATAGAGGGAAAGTAGGTGTAACTGTCCACCCAGAGTAAAGATTCATTGCTTCTGAAAGACTGTGTCTCGGTCATCCGTATCTCAAACATCATGAAGTGTGAGAAATCCAACGGAGGAGATCGAGTCTTATGGGGAAAAGTGCGCAAACCTCTGCAGAGTGTACAATCTAATCATGGTTAGTCATGTCCCCGGTTATGGACATCTTGAGTATCTAGTATTTGGATTATCCTATTGTATCTCATCACTCTAATTTAAATTGTTGGGTTAATGAATTACTTTAATTTGGATTGAGTTTGAGGAACCTTCTCAATGATGTTTCAACTACCATGATAGTAAAATAAAACTTATTCCTTTGTTGTAGGGAAAAATTGGCTTTTCACAAAAACATTATAACCATAGAGCCTCCACTAGCCAAATATTGCATATAGTGTTAGCTGATACGTCTCCAACATATCTATAATTTTTTATTGCTCCATGCTATAGTATCTTCTATTTTGGATGTTTATGGGCTTTATTATACACTTTTATATTATTTTTTGGGACTAACCTATTAACCCAGAGCCCAGTGCCAGTTTCTGTTTTTTCTTTGTTTTAGAGTATCGTAGAATAGGAAAATCAAACGGAGTCCAATTGACCTGAAACTTCACGGAACTTATTTTTGGAAGGAAAGCAACCCGGGAGACTTGGAGTCCACGTCAAGGAAGCTTCGAGGAAGCCACTAGGTAGGGGGCGCGCTCTCCACCCTCGTGGGCCCCTCGTGGCTCCCCTGACGTACTTCTTCCGCCTATATATCTCCATATACCCTAAAACGATCGGGGAGCACAATAGATCGGGAGTTCCACCGCCAGAAGCCTCCGTAGCCACCGAAAACCAATCTAGACCCGTTCCGGCACCCTGCCGGAGGGGGCAATCCCTCTCTGGTGGCCATCTTCATCATCCCGGTGCTCTCCATGACGAGGAGGGTGTAGTTCTCCCTCGGGGCTGACGGTACGTACCAGTAGCTATGTGTTTGATCTCTCTCTCTCTCTCTCGTGTTCTTGATTTGGCACGATCTTGATGTATCGCGAGCTTTGCTATTATAGTTGGATCTTATGTTTCTCCTCCCCCTCTACTCTCTTGTAATGGATTGAGTTTCCCCTTTGAAGTTATCTTATCGGATTGAGTCTTTAAAGATTTGAGATCAGTTGATGTATGTCTTGCCGTGCGTATCTGTGTTGACAATGGGATATCACGTGATTCACTTGATGTATGTTTTGGTGATCAACTTGTGGGTTCCGCCCATGAACCTATGCATAGGGGTTGGCACACGTTTTTGTCGTGATTCTCCGGTAGAAACTTTGGGGCACTCTTTGAGGTTCTATGTGTTGGTTGAATAGATGAATATGAGATTGTGTGATTCATATCGTATAATCATACCCATGGACACTTGAGGTGACATTGGACTATCTAGGTGACATTAGGGTTTTGGTTGATTTGTGTCTTAAGGTGTTATTCTAGTACGAACTCTAGGGCTTTTTGTGACACTTATAGGAATAGCCCAACGGATTGATTGGAAAGAATAACTTTGAGGTGGTTTCGTACCCTACCATAATCTCTTTGTTTGTTCTCCGCTATTAGTGACTTTGGAGTGACTCTTTGTTGCATGTTGAGGGATATTTATGTGATCCAACTATGTTATTATTGTTGAGAGAACTTGCACTAGTGAAAGTATGAACCCTAGGCCTTGTTTCAACAAACTGCAATACCGTTTACGCTCACTTTTATCATTAGTTACCTTGCTGTTTTTATAATTTCAGATTACAAATACCTTTATCTACTATCCATATTGCACTTGTATCACCATCTCTTCGCCAAACTAGTGCACCTATACAATTTACCATTGTATTGGGTGTGTTGGGGACACAAGAGACTCTTTGTTATTTGGTTGCAGGGTTGCTTGAGAGAGACCATCTTCACCCTACACCTCCTACGGATTGATAAACCTTAGGTCATCCACTTGAGGGAAATTTGCTACTGTCCTACAAACCTCTACACTTGGAGGCCCAACAACGTCTACAAGAAGAAGGTTGTGTAGTAGACATCAAGCTCTTTTCTGGCGCCGTTGCCGGGGAGGTTAATGCTTGAAGGTATATCTTTAGATCTTGCAATCGAATCTTTTAGTTTCTTGTTTTATCACTAGTTTAGTTTATAAAAGAAAACTACAAAAAATATGGAATTGAGTTTGCCTCATATGCTTCATCTTTTTAATCACTTTCGTGAGTATGATGGAAAGGAAAATTGTGCCAAAGTGTTAGAAGAAGAATGCCTTAAAATTTTTGGCACTAAATCTTTGAATGATAAGCATGATTGCAATGTTTTTAGTATGAATTCCTTGAATATCCATGATGCTAATGATACGCAAAGCCACAAGCTTGGGGAAGATATGTTTGATGAAGATTTTATTTTTTGTTCCCCAAGTTTTGATGAGAAAATTTATTATGATGAAAGCATGCCTCCTATTTATGATGATTATATTGATGAAAGTGGATTTGGAGAGGTCATGACTTTATTTTGCGATAAATCCACTATTCTGGAAGAGGTTCCAATTGATTATGAGAACAAAGTTGCTATCTATGATGATTATTGTGATGACTTGTATGCTATTAAGAATAATGATAACCATGAAACTTGTCATCATGGTTTTAGTTTTCAATTGGATTATGCTTCACATGGTAATTATTTTGTTGAGTTTGCTCCCACTACTATTCCGAATGAGAAGAATTTTGTTTATGTGGAGAGTAATAAAAATTATATGCTTATGCATCATGAAAACAATGCTTTAGTTGCTGGTTATATTGTTGAATTCATTCATGATGCTACTGAAAATTATTATGAGGGAGGAATATATGCTTGTAGGAATTTCAATAATATCAAGTTTCCTCTCTATGTGCTTAAAGTTTTAAAGTTATGCTTGTTTTAACTTCCTATGCAAGTTGATTCTTGTTCTAAAATGTTTTTTGCTCACAAAATCCCTATGCATAGTCATATTCTTCATGATGCTCTCTTTATGTTTCAATTCTTATCCTTTATGTGAGCATCATTGAAATCATCATGCCTAGCTAGGGGCGTAAAACGATAGCGCTTGTTGGGAGGCAACCCAATTTTATTTTTGTTCCTTGCTTTTTGTTCCTGTTTAGTAATAAATAATTCATCTAGCCTCTGTTTAGATGTGGTTTTATGCTTTTAATTAGTGTTTGTTCCAAGTAGAACCTTTGGGAAGACTTGGGGAAAGTCTTGTTGATCATGCTGTAAAAACAGAAACTTTAGCACTCACGAGAACTGCTACCATTTTTACTTGGAAAGTGATATTTAGTTAATTCTTTTTGAATATGATTAATAGATATATTACTCACGTCCAGAAATTTATTTTAGAATTTTTTGGGTTCCAGATCTTGCGCTAGCTACAGATGACTACAGACTGTTCTGTTTTTGACAGATTCTGTTTTCATTGTGTTGTTTACTTGTTTTGATGAATCTATGGCTAGTAAAAGAGTTTATAAACCATAGGGAAGTTCGAATACAGTAGGTTTAACACCAATATAAATAAATAATGAGTTCATTACAGTACCTTGAAGTGATGATTTATTTTTTTATACTAACGGAGCTTACGAGTTTTCTGTTAAGTTTTGTGTTGTGAAGTTTTCAAGTTTTGGGTAAAGATTCGATGGACTATGGAATAAGGAGTGGCAAGAGCCTAAGCTTGGGGATTACCAAGGCACATCAAGTTAATATTCAAGGACAACCAAAAGCCTAAGCTTGGGGATGCCCCGGAAGGCATCCCCTCTTTCGTCTTCGTTCATCGGTAACTTTACTTGGAGCTATATTTTTATTCGCCACATGATATGTGTTTTGCTTGGAGCGTCATTTTATTTCATTTTGTTTTGCTTTCTATTTGAATAAAATACCAAGATCTTAAATTCTTAAATGTTAGAGAGTCTTCACATAGTTGCATAATTATTCGACTACTCATTAATCTTCACTTATATCTTTCGGAGTAGTTTGTCATTTGGTCTAGTACTTCACTTATATCTTTTTAGAGCCCGATGGTGGTTTTATTTTGTAGAAATAGATGAACTCTCATGATTCACTTATATTATTTTGAGAGTCTTAAATAGCATGGTAATTTTCTTAAATAATCCTAATATGCTAGGTATTCAAGATTAGTAAAAAAATTCCTATGAGTGTTTTGAATACTAAGAGAAGTTTGACGCTTGATGATTGTTTTGAGATATGGAGGTAATAATATCAAAGTCACGCTAGTTGAGTAGTTGTGAATTTGAGAAGTTCTTGTGTTGAAGTTTGCAAGTCCCATAGCATGCACGTATGGTAAACGTTGTGTAACAAATTTGAAACATGAGGTGTTATTTGATTGTCTTCCTTATGAGTGGCGGTCGGGGACGAGCGATGGTCTTTTCCTACCAATCTATCCCCCTAGGAGCATGCACGTAGTGCCGAGGTTTTGATGACTTGTAGATTTTTGCAATAAGTATGTGAGTTCTTTATCACTAATGTTGAGTCCATGGATTATACGCACTCTCACCCTTCCATCATTGCTAGCCTCTTCGGTACCGCACATTGCCCTTTCTCACATTGAGAGTTGGTGCAAACTTCGCCGGTGCATCCAAACCCCGTGATATGATACGCTCTTTCACACATAAACCGCCTTATATCTTCCTCAAAACAGCCACCATATCTACCTATTATGGAATTTCCATAGCCATTCCGAGATATATTGCCATGCAGCTTTCCACCATTCCGTTTATCATGACACATTCATCATTGTCATAATGCTTTGCATGATCATGTAGTTGACATAGTATTTGTGGCAAAGCCACCGTTCATAATTCTTTCATACATGTCACTCTTGGTTCATTGCAATCCTGGCACACCGCCGGAGGCATTCATATAGAGTCATATCTTGTTCTAAGTATCGAGTTGTAATTCTTGAGTTGTAAATAAATAGAAGTGTGATGATCATCATTTCTAGAGCATTGTCCCAAGTGAGGAATAAAAAAAGAAAGGCCATAAAAAAGGGAGAAGGCCCCAAAAAAGAGAAAGGCCATAAAAAAGGAGAAGGCCCAAAAATGAGAGAAAAAGAGAGAAGGGACAATGCTACTATCCTTTGCCACACTTGTGCTTCAAAGTAGCACCATAATCTTCATGATAGAGAGTCTATTGTTTTGTCACTTTCTTATACTAGTGGGAATTTTTCATTATAGAACTCGGCTTGTATATTCCAACAATGGGCCTCCTCAAGTGCCCTAGGTGTTCGTGAGCAAGCAAGTTGGATGCACACCCACTTAGTCTCTTTTGTTGAGCTTTCATACATTTATAGCTCTCGTGCATCCATTGCATGGCAATCCCTACTCCTAGCATTAACATCAATCGATGGGCATCTCCATAGCTCATTGATTAGCCTCGCTGATGTGAGACTTTCTCCTTTTTGTCTTCTCCACATAACCCCCATCATCATATTCTATTCCACCCATAGTGCTATATCCATGGCTCGCGCTCATGTATTGCGTGAAGTTTTATGAGTTTGAAATTACTAAAGTATGAAACAATTGCTTGGCTTGTCATCGGGGTTGTGCATGATGAGAGCATTCTTGTGTGACAAAAATGGAGCATGACTAAACTATATGATTTTGTAGGGATGAACTTTCTTTGGCCATGTTATTTTGAGAAGACATGATTGCTTAGTTAGTATGCTTGAAGTATTATTATTTCCAAAGTGAGAAGCAAAAATGTTCTGATAAAGACGTTCTTCAGTAATATCATCATGACTTTCGAAATCATGTGCGGTATGTCAATATGAACTTTTATCTTGAATCTTTCATATCTGAATATTCATACCACAATTAAGAAGAATTACATTGAAATTATGCCATGTAGCACTCTACATCAAAAATTCTTTTTTTATCATTTACCTACTCGAGGACGAGCAGGAATTAAGCTTGGGGATGCTGATACGTCTCCAACGTATCTATAATTTTTGATTGCTCCATGCTATATTATCTTCTATTTTGGATGTTTATGGGCTTTATTATACACTTTTATATTGTTTTTTGGGACTAACCTATTAACCCAGAGCCTAGTGCCAATTTCTGTTTTTTCTTTGTTTTAGAGTATCGCAGAAAAGGAAAATCAAACGGAGTCCAATTGACCTGAAACTTCACGGAACTTATTTTTGGAAGGAAAGCAACCCGGGAGACTTGGAGTCCACGTCAAGGAAGCTTCGAGGAAGCCACGAGGTAGGGGGGCGCGCCCACCCACCTGGGTGCGCCCTCCACCCTCGTGGGCCCCTCGTGGCTCCCCTGACGTACTTCTTCCGCCTATATATCTCCATATACTATAAAACGGTCGGGGAGCACAATAGATCGGGATTTCCGCCGCCAGAAGCCTCCGAAGCCACTGAAAACCAATCTAGACCCATTCCGGCACCCTGCCGGAGGGGGCAATCCCTCTCCGGTGGCCATCTTCATCATCCCGGTGCTCTCCATGATGAGGAGGGAGTAGTTCTCCCTCGGGGCTGAGGGTATGTACCAGTAGCTATGTGTTTGATCTCTCTCTCTCTCTCTCTCGTGTTCTTGATTTGGCACGATCTTGATGTATCGCGAGCTTTGCTATTATAGTTGGATCTTATGTTTCTCCTCCCCCTCTACTCTCTTGTAATGGATTGAGTTTCCCCTTTGAAGTTATCTTATCGGATTGAGTCTTTAAAGATTTGAGAACACTTGATGTATGTCTTGTCGTGCGTATCTGTGTTGACAATGGGATATCACGTGATTCACTTGATGTATGTTTTGGTGATCAACTTGTGGGTTCCGCCCATGAACCTATGCATAGGGGTTGGCACACGTTTTTGTCGTGATTCTCCGGTAGAAACTTTGGGGCACTCTTTGAGGTTCTATGTGTTGGTTGAATAGATGAATATGAGATTGTGTGATTCATATCGTATAATCATACCCATGGACACTTGAGGTGACATTGGACTATCTAGGTGACATTAGGGTTTTGGTTGATTTGTGTCTTAAGGTGTTATTCTAGTACGAACTCTAGGGCTTTTTGTGACACTTATAGGAATAGCCCAACGGATTGATTGGAAAGAATAACTTTGAGGTGGTTTCGTACCCTACCATAATCTCTTTGTTTGTTCTCCGCTATTAGTGACTTTGGAGTGACTCTTTGTTGCATGTTGAGGGATATTTATGTGATCCAACTATGTTATTATTGTTGAGAGAACTTGCACTAGTGAAAGTATGAACCCTAGGCCTTGTTTCAACAAACTGCAATACCGTTTACGCTCACTTTTATCATTAGTTACCTTGCTGTTTTTATAATTTCAGATTACAAATACCTTTATCTACTATCCATATTGCACTTGTATCACCATCTCTTCGCCAAACTAGTGCACCTATACAATTTACCATTGTATTGGGTGTGTTGGGGACACAAGAGACTCTTTGTTATTTGGTTGCAGGGTTGCTTGAGAGAGACCATCTTCACCCTACACCTCCTACGGATTGATAAACCTTAGGTCATCCACTTGAGGGAAATTTGCTACTGTCCTACAAACCTCTACACTTGGAGGCCCAACAACGTCTACAAGAAGAAGGTTGTGTAGTAGACATCAAGCTCTTTTCTGGCGCCGTTGCCGGGGAGGTTAATGCTTGAAGGTATATCTTTAGATCTTGCAATCGAATCTTTTAGTTTCTTGTTTTATCACTAGTTTAGTTTATAAAAGAAAACTACAAAAAATATGGAATTGAGTTTGCCTCATATGCTTCATCTTTTTAATCACTTTCGTGAGTATGATGGAAAGGAAAATTGTGCCAAAGTGTTAGAAGAAGAATGCCTTAAAATTTTTGGCACTAAATCTTTGAATGATAAGCATGATTGCAATGTTTTTAGTATGAATTCCTTGAATATCCATGATGCTAATGATACGCAAAGCCACAAGCTTGGGGAAGATATGTTTGATGAAGATTTTATTTTTTGTTCCCCAAGTTTTGATGAGAAAATTTATTATGATGAAAGCATGCCTCCTATTTATGATGATTATATTGATGAAAGTGGATTTGGAGAGGTCATGACTTTATTTTGCGATAAATCCACTATTCTGGAAGAGGTTCCAATTGATTATGAGAACAAAGTTGCTATCTATGATGATTATTGTGATGACTTGTATGCTATTAAGAATAATGATAACCATGAAACTTGTCATCATGGTTTTAGTTTTCAATTGGATTATGCTTCACATGGTAATTATTTTGTTGAGTTTGCTCCCACTACTATTCCGAATGAGAAGAATTTTGTTTATGTGGAGAGTAATAAAAATTATATGCTTATGCATCATGAAAACAATGCTTTAGTTGCTGGTTATATTGTTGAATTCATTCATGATGCTACTGAAAATTATTATGAGGGAGGAATATATGCTTGTAGGAATTTCAATAATATCAAGTTTCCTCTCTATGTGCTTAAAGTTTTAAAGTTATGCTTGTTTTAACTTCCTATGCAAGTTGATTCTTGTTCTAAAATGTTTTTTGCTCACAAAATCCCTATGCATAGTCATATTCTTCATGATGCTCTCTTTATGTTTCAATTCTTATCCTTTATGTGAGCATCATTGAAATCATCATGCCTAGCTAGGGGCGTAAAACGATAGCGCTTGTTGGGAGGCAACCCAATTTTATTTTTGTTCCTTGCTTTTTGTTCCTGTTTAGTAATAAATAATTCATCTAGCCTCTGTTTAGATGTGGTTTTATGCTTTTAATTAGTGTTTGTTCCAAGTAGAACCTTTGGGAAGACTTGGGGAAAGTCTTGTTGATCATGCTGTAAAAACAGAAACTTTAGCACTCACGAGAACTGCTACCATTTTTACTTGGAAAGTGATATTTAGTTAATTCTTTTTGAATATGATTAATAGATATATTACTCACGTCCAGAAATTTATTTTAGAATTTTTTGGGTTCCAGATCTTGCGCTAGCTACAGATGACTACAGACTGTTCTGTTTTTGACAGATTCTGTTTTCATTGTGTTGTTTACTTGTTTTGATGAATCTATGGCTAGTAAAAGAGTTTATAAACCATAGGGAAGTTCGAATACAGTAGGTTTAACACCAATATAAATAAATAATGAGTTCATTACAGTACCTTGAAGTGATGATTTATTTTTTTATACTAACGGAGCTTACGAGTTTTCTGTTAAGTTTTGTGTTGTGAAGTTTTCAAGTTTTGGGTAAAGATTCGATGGACTATGGAATAAGGAGTGGCAAGAGCCTAAGCTTGGGGATTACCAAGGCACATCAAGTTAATATTCAAGGACAACCAAAAGCCTAAGCTTGGGGATGCCCCGGAAGGCATCCCCTCTTTCGTCTTCGTTCATCGGTAACTTTACTTGGAGCTATATTTTTATTCGCCACATGATATGTGTTTTGCTTGGAGCGTCATTTTATTTCATTTTGTTTTGCTTTCTATTTGAATAAAATACCAAGATCTTAAATTCTTAAATGTTAGAGAGTCTTCACATAGTTGCATAATTATTCGACTACTCATTAATCTTCACTTATATCTTTCGGAGTAGTTTGTCATTTGGTCTAGTACTTCACTTATATCTTTTTAGAGC